>NC_068987.1:4539997-4546771 GCF_001194135.2 Octopus bimaculoides
TACAAGAATCAGAAATTTTGTCAAAAATGGTGGAATCCAGAAAAAAAAAAATAAAAGAAAATGAAAAAGATGATGAGGTGTCTTTGATGCTTCTTTCTGCCCAACAAACTTTTCCTTTCTTCAAAATAACTTATTTATTCAAATTTTTTTTGTCCCCTAACTCAATAAGTACTAAAACTTTTATCTAGCTAGAAATCCACAAAATATTGAAAATTGTGGTGGCCACTATGATGATTGTATCGGGAATCTGAATGGATTCGTATTTTACAACAAATCTGATGGTTGTATGACTTCTTCCCTTTTCCTTATATTTTCAACCCTTAAGAAGTGTACTAGATAACTTATTTACCCCCACCCCAACAAGCAGTAACAAAGTGACGACCCATTAATCCAGCAATGGCTACCTATTCGACCCACTCAATTTTTCTCTCTCTTTCTATATTTGCCAACAACATCAGTTGATGGTGTGGCTGTTTGTCGGGTCTTGTCTGACCAGATTTTCATTATTGTATAAACAAAAGGATTTAAAATATGATATATATATATAAATATGTATGTATATACATCATATAATGTATAAATAAATATTTATATATATCATATATGTGTATGTTTGAGTATATATATATATCTTTATATCTTTCTACATATATATATATTTATACATACATGCATATATATCTTTATAAATATATACATACATCTTTATATATATATATATATATATATATATATATATATATATATATATATATATTTACATATGTATGTTTATATATATGTGTGTGTATATATGTAAATATATATATTATAGATAAATATATGTATGTGTATGTATATATATATACATATGTATATGTATATATTTATGTGTATGTATGTTTATAAATATTCATATAATTATTGCTATCCTATTGTCTCTCATTTATTGACATTCATGTGGGTGCATTTGATTGGGTGGGTGTGTTCATGTGTGCATGTGTTTAGACATATATATATATATATATATATATATACACACACAAACACACATACATACTCAGCAATATGTGTGTGTGTGTGTATATTAGCAATCTCATTTACATGTGCAATAGCTATTTTCTACAACAATCTTGTATAACATGAAGCATCTGAGAATGCTGAAACAAACTGCCGTGTACTCATTGAAGTTGGTTCTTATTTTGGGGGTTTTTGTTTGGAAGTACTCAACTCCTTGGCTTGCCAACTGCATGAAACAAGCTTTAATTCCTGAAGGTACACCTTTGTCAGTTTGGGTTTGAGAGAAAAGCAATGTTGCTGCTCAAATACTTGAATAAGGGAGCCATTTTCAGCAAATTACCATTGATGGAAAAATAATTAATGAATAAATAAAAGCAGGAAGCTATGGTGAAGGCCCAGTGTATTTAACTAATGATTTAAAATCTCATTAGCAAATGTATTTAGGATCAGCCACCTCTTGAGTGTGTATTATAAAGGATGCATCAGTAATGTAGTAAAGATGCTGGACTTTGGTGTAAGCCTGCAACCTTCTAAAATTGAAGAGTTTGATGTTTTTATGGCTTATGAAGTGTAAGAATGGTTTTAATCATAGCAAAGACAAGTGCATCTCTCCCTGCTTGACTCCCAGTTAGATAAAGCATGCAACATGTTATTGATGTATGTCTCAACATCGGTTTTGTCATGAAAATGCTGGAAAATGTTAATGAAATTTTGTGGACAAGCATATATTTGTAGTTGAGCTAATTTAATGAACATATGCTTCTTTTGTGGCATTTTTTGGAGGATCCATCTCAGAGAGAATACCATGTCCTAGGTGCTTCAATATCTTCCAAAACCACATTTGAGTCTTTGCAGCGAGTCCAGCAAAATATGTCAGTGGAATACATAATAGGAAATTGTTGGCAACTGACTGTAGAGAAATTCTTTTGCCGTTGAGGATATAAAAGCTTTTATCCTTATTTCTTGTAAATGTGTACATTGTTGGCATTTTCAGGAGTTTAAGAATTTCTTCATATTTAATCTGGCAGACAATTTCATGGAGGTTATACACCTGTTTGTTTTGTAATTTTTTTTTCCAAATATTTTCTTTGAAAATACCATCATATTCTTTAATTTATTATTTCTAAGTCTAAAGATAGCAATCTAGCAGAACCGTTAGCACATCGGATAAAATGCTTTGCAGCATTTCTTCCAGTTCTTTACATTCTGAGTTCAAATACTGCCAAGGTAAACTTTACCATTCATCCTCTCAAGATCGATAAAAATAAGTACCAATCTTATACTGGGGTTGATATAGTCAACTTCCTTGTCCTTTCGAAATTGCTGGCCTTGTGTCAAATTTAGAAAGGGTTATTTTTAAGTATTTGATTTTAGTGGGTACTTAAGGCAGTTCAGAAAATTTATCAAGTAAATTAAGGGCAAGAAGTTGAAGCATGAAAACTCTTTTTAAAGGGTTCAGTTTTTTTTATTTTTTTATTTTTTATTTTGTGTGTGTGTATGTGTGTGTATGTGTGTGTGTGTGTGTGTGTGTGTGTGAGGAATTTCAAAGAATCTATTAATTCTTTTGATTATTTACTAATGATCTTTGGACACAATTACAACACCTGCTGCTTTGATGTATAAAATATTAAAATCTTATTGCTGGATCATTGATTGATTGAATTTCTTTAGTTTTTCTGCCATTTCCATCAGAAATTATTGAGAAACACCACTTCATTACAAACCAGAAGATTTTGAAGTAAGCACCAGACATGATATCTCTATGGACTGACAAGGTGCCAGTTGTCTTTTCTTTAGTACTATTATCGTTACAATGATCGTTAGGGTTTGCGCTTTAGGGAATTGAGTAGATGACGATGATGATGATGATGATGGATTTTCATATTGTTTTTATTTATGCTTTTTTTAATATTTTATACGATGATAATGAAATCTACAGGTTTGTCATAGAAAACTTAGCCGCTACACATGTCTGCACATTGAAATAAGCATGCGTGTGTGCAAACAGCTTGCAATGTGTGTGAATATAATGAAAATATGCACAAATTACCATCCCTTGGCACACATACATAAATAACCACACACATGCATACACACACTCGCACACACAATATAGCACTGGAACTTGTACGTTCTCTCAGAGTCTCAAAGTCTGAAATTGGTTGCCTGTGTTCTTCCCTTACATTTTCTCTCCTCCTCTCCCACCATTTCCTCCCTCCCTCTTTTCCTATCTGTTTCTCCCTTTCTATCCATCTATCTATCCATCTCTCTCTCTCTCTCTCTCTCTCTCTATATATATATATATATATATATATATATATTCTAATATATTTGCAACACAATTTCACTTACTTTACAAGCAACCCCAACTTCTTCGTTTTTTGAACTCCTTTAAACTATTGAGTGTGGCAGGGGAGGGGGTAATTAATAGGATGAGGAGGAGGAAGAGGAGGAGGCGGCAGGAGAAAATCCTCTGAGAGAGAAAGAGAAAGATTTTCTATAAATAATTGAGATAAATAACCCTGGCAAGATCCAAGAGCCCAAAAAGAACAACAAACGACTGTATTACCCCTACCCCCACCCACTGCAACAAAGTTCTGGAGAGAGTTCTATATAATAATAATATTAATAATAATCCTGATACATATTCTCTTGTTTTCGTATATGCACATGTGTATGTGTGTGTGTGTATATATATATATACACACACACACACACACACACATGGATATACACACATATATATATATATATAAATACACAAACATATGTGTATATATATATATATACATATACACATACATATTTTGTTTTGTTATTAATGTTTTGTTCCTTGTTTGTTTTGTTTTGTTTGGGTGCTGTAAATTAGCCCCCCGCCCCCTCCCCACTTCTATACTTCAAGCCCAGATTTACTGGGCTGGGATAATCGACTCAACGTTATCAAATAAATTTATTCCCTTTTTTCGTTTGTTTGTTTTCTTCAATTGTTTTGTTGATTTTTTTTGTTTATGATTTTTTTTAAACTTAAAAATCTACTTTTGTTTTGTTTTTGTTTTTTCCTTTAAATAAAAGACTTATGGAGTTTTATGAATAGTTAAGTAAATAATTGCAAAGAATATTAATACCTGAAATCGATATATAAAATACTTGAACAAATTATTAAACATTTAATATATAAGAAAAACACAGAGAAAAAAAATGTAAATTAAATAAATATTAATTTGAAAGGCAGCATGCAAAAGTCTGAACTAAGTCTTAATTAAACATAATTAATTCCCTCGTTATCGAATATATTCGATCCCAAAATACTGGCTTAAACAAAAGTTCAGGAACAAAATTAAAACTGACAACTTTAAAAAATTGCTTTAGATGAATTTGATGACAACATAATTAAAATATAAATTAAGGACATAAAACTTTAATTAGGTATATGCAAATAACAAAAAATGCTTTAAAATGTATTTAACATGTACTTTCCTAAAACTAATTAATTATGAAGAGTTAAACACATTTAACACCAAATTAACTTCAAAAACATTGAATTAGTCTCATATAGCCTCCCAAATCGTTAACCAATGTAACTCTTTAAACTCATATTTAAACACAATTGATGAATTAAAAGTCTGTCAGACACCAGATAAAAGGCTTTTGATCTAACTAATTAAACAATATATATATATATATATATATAATCCAAAATTTATAGTATTAAATATCTATCATGGCTGATCTTACCAATCGGTTTTGCGTAAAGAATATAATGGAGTGTTAGGTAACAATCCTATTATATAACTTTACGCTCATCAGAGGTAGCCGATATGGAAGGGAATATGGCAACACACACACACACACATATATATAATGACCTTATTTTATGCAGTACTCAGGTGAACTACAGCTCCTTAGAAAAGGCAACCAAAAGTGCATGAGCAGCGCATAGAAGAATGTGAGGGTGAGGAGATCAGGATTCCAGGAAGCATGGAAGTTTTGAAGAATGTTGTGTCCCAACGGTTAACAACTGATGCTGGTAGCTTACCCCCATGCTTCAGCAATTCTGAGTGTGAAAAAAATGTTTCCAAAAGTCATGGGTGTTGTTTTGTTTTTTGGTTTGATAAGAATGCCCATAAATGTTAGACATGGAATTCAAAAAATACTCGAGGTTGTTGTTGAAAAGAGGATAATCTTATGGGCATCAACCAAGTCAGTTTTAATGTGTCCATGCCCAGGGAAGCAAGATGTTTAGGGTATGGTAGATGCCTGATGGCTGGTATTTATCTGGTTGCACATTTCTGGACAGTTTCCAGGGGATTGTTATACTGAGCAAGATAGGGGTTCCAGACTGGTGGTGCAAACTCCAAGTGTGGACATACCATAGTCATATACAGCTTCAAATAGATAACTGAAGAGCAGTTAAGTGCATAAACTTTATTGAAAATATACAGAACTCTTTCAGGTTTGTTAAAATCTTGAGTGATTTTTTTTTTTAAATGTACACTATTGAAATCATATTAGCTAAGACTGATATAATTCCATAATAGTTGCCTTTGATAGGGCCCTCTCTACGAAGAAGGTGCTTAAGGACTTTGTCCACTATTCCAAGGAACATTGTAGGTAGGCAGAGAAAATGGATGCATATGTCATGGATGCATATATCATTATATATATATATATATATATAATGATATATGCATCCATGACATATGCATCCATTTTATATATATATATATATATATATATATATATAAAATGATATGTAAAAATCAGATCCAAGGATCAATGTGTAGGAAGTTAGTAAGCTTCAAGCAGTCTGTAGAAGGTATAAAAAAAACAACTTTAAGGAGCAATAGGGCTTATTGATGTAGAAGGTTGTGCATTTTTTCCATATCAAAGTTCAATAAGCTGAGGCCTTGTGACTAGTGAACCAGTCATCACCTCTCACCAAATACACATCACCCTGATGACCAACAGACGCAAAATGCTAAGCAGATAAAAGCTGTATCTTAGGCAAGTATCTTTTAGCATTGCCTCGGGTTAAACAATGTCTTTTGAGTGAAATTTGGAAGGGGAAAACTGCACAGAAACTCAGTGTGTATGTGTGGTTATATTGTATACAGTACATCTTCTGTATATGATCTACAGAGCAAATGTATGTATAATAATTTCTTACATATATATATACACACACACATATTTTTATGCGTGTGAGTAGATCCTTTGGTAAGAGATATAAAATATTGGTGAGAGAACATTGGTGGATAAACTGGTGCTTTTTGAATGAAGTCATTTGTGATATTTGTTCCACCCGAGTTGCGCAAAATCCCTTATCGCTCTTGCCATTGTAAATCCATGAACCAATGAATGGTCCACTGGGAACCTGTAACCAAAGACCGCTGCCATTCACAAAATAGGATATGAAATAAAAGTAAATAAATAAATAAAGCACCTAAGTATCTAGAAATAATAATAATAAAAAAAAAACAGGAAATTCTGAAATACAAAGAAGTTTTCCTGAAGATATAAGAGAACCTTAAGAATACAAGATACCCCTGAAATGGTATTAGAAAAATACAAAGAATCCCGAAGCATCGTATAATTTATCCTAAAATAGAAATAAATTACAGGAGCAAATTAGTTTTAAGATGTATAAAAGAAGAATATTAGAATATCTTATCATTTCTACAAAATTTCTTGACCGATTCTCATCCAAACTTTACTGCCACACTGACTTCTGACCTCTGACCCAACCACCTTAAAAAAAAAAAACCCACTGCCATA
>NC_068987.1:4546943-4550308 GCF_001194135.2 Octopus bimaculoides
ATAAACAAAATCTAAGAAAGAAATAAAGGTCAGAAACAAAAGAACAAATTAAAAAAAAAAGAAAAAAATTTCAAAGATTTTTATTATTATTATTTATTATTATTATTATTATTATTTATTATTATTATTAAGATGTCAAGCTGGCAGAATCATTAGCACACCAGGCAAAATGCTTAGCAGTATTTTAGCCATTATTACGTTCTGAGTTCAAATTCCGCTAAGGTTGACTTTGCCTTTCATCCTTTCGGGGTCGATAAATTAAGTACCAGTGAAACACTGGGGTTGATGTTATTGACTAGTCCACTGCCCCAAAATGGCTGCCCTTGTGGCAAAATTTAAAACCATTATTATTATTATTAACATGGTGTGCTAGCAGAATCGTTAGCATGTTGCGAAAAATGCTTAGCAGCATTTTGTCTATCTTAACATTCTGTGTTCAAATTCCGCTGTGGTCAACTTTGCCTTTCATCTTTTCGGGGTCAGTAAAATAAGACCCCAGTACACAAGGGGTTGGTGTGATTGACTATCTCCCTCCCCCACCCAAATTTCAGGCCTTGTGCCTATAGTAGAAAGGTTTCTTCTTATTATTATATCCCATGCTATAATAGTTAGCAGGGACATTGTTTTGAGGTTTGGTGGCAACAGGTCTCCTCAAATCTCAAGAGTCTTTCTTGGGATTCTTGCAGAATATAGAATGGTACTTTTCTGCTGGTCGACAATGCAAGTCTCAATTCTAATATGCTTTATTTATATAATTATTATTATTATTAATATTCTTATTACTACCTTGAAACAGTTATCTTGTATGTAAATGCTATGAACTTCCTCTTGATTGCTACACTACTAACACTGTATGAAAAAAAAAGAAAGCTAACATGAATTTATGTCTTGCTTCATGAAATATTCAATTAATAAATTTTGGGTTCTATCATGCTTATGATTTCTAAAAAGAATGAAATAGTCTTATACATGATTACAACAAATTGGAAATTTTAAGAGCTTCATAAATAGGCAGACAACAAAGAGAATTAAATACATGTATTTTATGCATCATCTTATTCTTAAATTTCAGATTAAAAATTTTAATCCTACCAAATATTATGAAAAAATGATTATCTCCCTTGTAATAAATGGCCTGTAAGGGAAGATTTGTTTTATCATTATCATTATCATTTTTGAGGCAGTAAGCTGGCTGAATCATTAGTATGCCAGACAAAATATGTTGTGGCATTTCATCCAGCTTTATGTTCTGAGATCAAATTCTGCCAAGGCCAGCTTTGTCTTTGTCATTTCAGGGTCAATAACCACTGAAGTTAACTTCACCTTTCATCTTTTAGGGGTCAATAATGATCAGTTGAACATTGGGGTCCATGTTATTAACTAACCCCCAAATTCCAGGCCTTGCATCTGTAGTAGAAAGATGTTGCGTGGTAGGACGTTTGCTTCCCAACCACATGGTTCCAGGTTCATGGGTAAGTGTCTTCTATTATAGCCTGGGGGCCAACCAAAGCCTTGTGAGCAGATTTGGTAGTTGGAAACTAAAAGAAGCTTGTTGTATATCATCATCATCGTTTAACGTCCACTTTCCATGCTAGCATGGGTTGGATGATTTGACTGAGGACTGGCGAACTGGATGGCTGCACCAGGCTCCAGTCTGATCTAGCAGAGTTTCTACAGCCAACCACTTCGAGAGTGTAGTGGGTTCAGAATCACAAACTCAGGTTATGGTTGGTACCACAAATGTGTTAATGTTTCGCTATTGGAATTGGTTTTTTGACTCTTCATCATCATCATCATCATCATCATCAATGTCCATTTTCCATGCTGGCATGGGTTGGATGGCTTGACAGGGACCAATGATTTTCAGGGCTGTGTTCAGTTCCAGCATCTGTTTCAACATGGTTTCTACAGCTGGATGCTCTTCCTAATACCAAACATGTTACAGCATGGACTGGATGCTTTTTTGGGCCACCTGCACTTTTGAGGTCACCAGGTAGTTTGCAGGTCTACAAGCCCAGTGGAGGGGGTCAGCTTCATGCTAGGAGATTATTATGAGAGAGTGGGGATGGGGAGCAGAACAGGTTCCTGTAGAAGGTTCTGCATAGCTACTCAAAAAATAAAAACAAGCTTGAAGAATTGTACAAAATGCTTAGCACCATTTCTTCCAGTTCTCTTTGCCTTTCATCCCTTTGGGTTTGACAAAAGGAAGTACCAGTGAAGTACTGGGGTCAATGTAATCAACTTGCTCCTTTCCTTCAAAGTTGCTAGCCTTGTGCTAAAATTTGAAACCATTTTTAGAAGTTTGGCAATATCCAGAATGGTTTAACTCAAACTTGTTTGTTTAGGAAATCGGCAAGTTCTTTTTAATCTTGTTTTGTTTTTAGTTAGGAGGTAAGCCAGTGCTTGTGGCTCATTATTGGCCCTCCAAGACTGAATGGAGGAAAATGGTATCCTCACACTTGGAAACTGGTTGGAATGCTTGTAAAAAAAATGGACTCTGCTAAAGGCTCCATCTTCAATGTAGCAGGTGGTGGTGTCAAATCAGATGACAGGTTTAGGTCTACCACCCAAGTAAGACATGGTAGGATTCGAACTAAGAAGACAAAGAATCAGAACAAACACTTCAAGGCATCCACTTCAACGTTCTTACAGTTCTGCCACCTTATGTTGCTCTATGTTTCTATACACATTACATGTACATTCCATCACTCTCATCATCATCATCATCATATGTCCGCTTTCCATGTTGGCATGGGTTGGATAGCCTGACTGAGGACTGGCCAGCCAGAAGGCTCAAATCTGATCAGGCAAGGTTTCTACAGCTGGATGCCCTTCCTGATACCAACCACTCCAAGAGTGTAGTGGGTGCTTTTTATGTGACACCAGCAGTGGTGCGGATGTATCTCGTCAGGTGATAAATAATTACAATTCGTTAAAATAACTGTTCCGCAATGTAACTTCCCGTTTTGTAGAGAGAAAAACAGCCAGACGGAGGAAATATCTTCATTTAAATCGAAGATCAAAAATAAAATCACAGATGGCAAAAAGAGAAATGAACATACACATCCCATGCTGGTGGCAAGTAAAAAGCGCCATCTGAGCATGGTTGATGCCAGTGTTGCCTGACTGGTCCCCCATGCCAGTGGCACATAAAAAGCACTCAGTACACTCTTAGAGTGGTTGGCATCCAGCTGTGGAAACCTTGTCAGATCAGATTGGAGCCTGGTGCAGCTGCTGGCTCACCAGTACTCAGTCAAACCATTCAACCCATGCCAGCATGGAAAGCAGATGTTAAACAATGATGATGATGATGATGATGATGATGATGATGATGATATATATATATATATATATATATATATATA
>NC_068987.1:4550331-4553347 GCF_001194135.2 Octopus bimaculoides
TAGCTTGCTTCTCAACCACATGGTTCCAGGTTCAGTCCCACTGTGTGGAACCTTGGCCAAGTGTCTTCCACTATAGTGTCAGGCTGACCAAAGCCTTGTGAGCATATATATATATATGCATTTATATATATATATAGTTTTATATATATATATATATATATATATATATAGTTATATATATAGTTATATATATATATATATATATATATAGTTAATTACCTTAATTGCTATTGGTTACAGTTAAGATCTTGTTAATTGGTAGACTGACATGAAGAAACCAGCAATTTTAACAGTATTGCCTTCAAGATTACATCTTTCTTTGTTTTTTCCTTCTCTCTCGGTGCTTCAAGAACTTTCCATTAAGTAATGATATACAATACTTCTTTATTCTATGTGGAAAGTTTGCTTATAGAAATAGTTGTAACCCATACAAAGTCTGTTTAGAAAGATTATTGTTTCTATTGTTTATGTGCAACAGAATAGATCGGTGAAAGCTTTATTTACTGTGTTATTTGTTTTGAGATATCTCTTATGAATGTATGGTGTTAAACAACACAGAAATATATCAGCAGCAGATGGAAATTGTTGAGCAATGGTGGTTGTATTGCAAAATGTGCATTTCTGCCTCCTTAGGCTTCATCAGTAGTAGGTATTCACTAGCAACTGCACGATAAGCCAAAAATCAGCTGCTAGCAAGGTTTCGTTTGCCTAGGAGTATAATAGAAGGCACCTGTCCAAGCTGCGGCACAGTGGTACTAAACCCATGGATAGGAAGCTAATTTCTTACGCATACAGTTACCCCCTGCACCTTTTCATACCAATGCATCATCATCATTTAATGTCTGATGTTCAATGCTGGCATGGACTCAAACTGTGCGACAGAACCCAGCAAGCTGTGGGGCCACAATGAGCTCCAATGTCAGCTTTAGCATGAATTCTACAGCTAGATGCCCTTCCTAATGCCAACCACTTAATTATAGAGTGTACTGGGTGCTTTTTCCAAAACGCTGGTGAATCATTACCTTATAAGGTGCACTAGACTCCCCACCACCACCAAGTATCTGATGACCAATATTGATTATTTTGTAAAAGATATGTTTTATAAGAACACTTTGACATTTCAGTATTTATCACACGGAGGGAAGCATCTGAATCGCATGGGGTGGAGGGGGAGGAGGGAAAAACACAAGGAATGGAAAGCAACATGCAACAAAGGATGCAAAGCAAAAAAAAAAATAAAATAATGAGTGAGAGAAACAGAAAATTTTTTTTGTTTATTTCAGATAATAATAATAATAATAATAATAATCACAACAATTATACTGTTATAGTTATTATTGTTGTTGCGGTTGTTGTTATTGTTATTGTGTTTATTCCAACAGTTGAATGAAATAGCTAAGCCATGGACAAACCAGCCAAGATGGAGAAGAATCAAATTTTAAAAGAATGTGGAGTGAGGTAATAATGTAGTTTAACTTTCTCACAAAAACAGTTCCTGACCATAAAGACATATATATTATATATATATATGTGTGTGTGTATATATTTCTTTAGTTATTTTGTAGTTTAACAATTACAGGAGGAAGATATGAAAATATATATAGGATCAGAAGAGAAAAAGAATTGGTTTCCTTCAGAGAAAAGAAAAAGGGACCTCAGATAACCACTCAATGAAAGATAAAACTCTCTCATTATATAAATTAATTAAAAAAAAAAATATGAAAGTGCTTTTAAAGCCTTGCAAAAAAGATTTGAAAACAAACCCACAATTGAAGACGAAGAGAAAGACACAATTCTACTTCAAGACATTGGCGTTGGCAATATCTATTCTTAACCTCATCAGTAGATTTAATGTGGCCTAAAATTAAAACTGTTACATATTTTTCTTCACAATATTGGCAAAAGACCTGTCATTCAGGATGGATAGGAGGCTATATGATTATATTGACCCCTGAGTCCAACTGGTACTTGGTTTATCAGCCTCCAAAGAATGAAAGGCAAAAGCTGGCCTTAACGGAATTGGAACTCAGAACACAAAGTCAGAAGGAACGCCACTACATATTTGCCTTCAGTGTCTATGGTACAGTAGCTTCAACCATTCCCTTTTCAGCCAATGAGTATCGGTGGATGTATATACTACAATTACATTAGATATTGTATTGAACATCAAAACAATTTAGAGGCAATATAACAGCTTTTAAGATGTTCAGATGTCAAATGGAGCATCCAAACAATTTAGATATACGACAGTACTAAAAGATATTCTAACACTTAGAGCTGTTAGCTATCCTTTATTAAGATTTCTTTTAACATACACCAGGGCATTATATATACATACATCTCACCATTAAATTATACAGGTTATTGATTGCTTAGATATAATAATAACGATTATATATACATATACATACCGTAGATATATGACATGCATTAGATATATCTAGTATGCAGATATACATATGACTATTATGTATATATCAACACTATTAATTGCTTAGATATACTACTGGTCATTACATTCACAACCACTGACCAGTAATATATACAGTTAGCCATTATATAAATATATATATATATATGCACACACATATATATATATCAACATTAGAGATATTTTGATAGCCAGGAGATATGTTGACTAAAGCATACATACATATTCTTAGCCAGTAAGATATATGATGTACGGACTACTGACCATTAGCTGAATAGGTAGATATACGGGCAAATAAGTTAACAAGGGGTGTTGTTCTGAATTCAGAGTTAATTCGACATTTGCTTCTGAGAGAAAATAAGCAAAAACCTAGTGGTAATTGTTAGAGAGCCTCAATGAAAAAAAGAAGATAACGTCAAAGAAATTAAGAATTAATTTCATAAATTTAGTTTACATGCACAGAGGCAAGTCTGATCTTTGTAAGCAAAGAGACAACTATGGACATGTTTCAGTCTATTAGCCCTCCTCAGTGTGGTATTGTCTACTGAAACTGGTTTTGTTCAATTGCCAATATTTATATATATA
>NC_068987.1:4553992-4555378 GCF_001194135.2 Octopus bimaculoides
TCTCTTTATTTTTTACAAAACATAGCACTCAAGGGGGAGGAGAGAGAGGTGAAGGAGTGGAGAAAGGGGATCTGATGCAGGCTAGGATGACACTATGGAGTAGAGATGTCTTCTGAAGCTTCCATGTTGTTGTTGTTGTTGTTGTTGTTGTTGTTGTTCCACTGGCCTGCTTCTCACCCTTACATCAAACGCCGACTTCTTCATGCACCTCATTCCTCTGCAAAACAGAAAACAAAAACACATGAATATCAAGAAAAACATTTTTGTTTTTAATCTTAAAACAAGTAAAACGCTAGACATTTTTTTTTTTTTTTCTAATATATCAAACATTGTTATCTTCCACCAGGTCAAGAAATTGAAATATCAGAACTTAATCTATGAGGCCCTTTTGAAGGGCTAGCATATGACCCCATTCCCCATTGAAGTCAGCTGCCATGGCTTTCCATCTAGCCCAGTCTGCTATTTCCTGCAGAAGACAGGTCTGAAACCCGACAACTGAAGAAGGCCACTTGGAAAATAATCCTGGCAGCTGAAACTAGCTCAAGATGGCTCTGGTCGGAAAGTGACCGCAAGTGACCGCATGAAGAAATAACTGACAACACTCACAGAGAATTAACAGAAGATTCTATTACAACACATAGGAGCTTTAACTGTGTTGGTCTTTTACAAAGACTTACAACAATAATTAGATGCTAAGAGAGACATACTGCTTGGAGATAATGGTAAGCTTACTGATGCAGCAAACTGTGGCTGGACCATCACAACTGGAAAACAACTGCACTATATTCGTCATAACAAAAATGTCCAGTCTACTACTGGTCATCTGTTTTAGTCGGCTGGATGTGGTGAGAATGGAGACATAACATGAGGCTGCCTCAACGTTCTGCAATTACTGCCAGAAGCAGCCTTTTTATAGGGCACAAGGAGAAGATCCTAGAAGATTGAATCACGCAATGGTTTTGACACTGATTGGTTACTTAATAGCAGCCAATCAGGTGCTACAGTCTATTACATTGACCCCCCCACCACCACCACTACCACACTTCTTTATTGGTATTTATTTTTGCCCGGTGTGGTAACTATTCAACCAGCTCACCACCTTAATAATAATAATAATAATAATAATAATAATAATAATAATAATAATAGTTTCAAATTTTGTCACAAAATCAGCAAGACCAGGGGAAGGGGCCAAGTTGATTATATTGACCCCGGTGTTCAACTAGTATTTATTTTATTGACCCCAGAAACAATGAAATGTAAAGTCGACTCCGGCAGAATAAAAATAATAATAATAATAATAATAACAATTACAATTTTGAATATTGACATGAGGTTAGAGTGATTTGAACTCAGAACATAAGATGATAATATCACCACCACCAC
>NC_068987.1:4555519-4557717 GCF_001194135.2 Octopus bimaculoides
AAGAGAGAAAGAAAAATGAACATACAGAGAATACAAGATGTGTTGAATATTCCAATGAAAGGTCGGGAGGTCAGTAAACACAGCATCTCCTTTGTACTTATATTAATCCTTTTATTATTTACATGAAGGTACATGGCTTAGTGGTTAGGGTATTGCATGCACAATTGCTAGATCATGGGTTCAATTCCAGGACTGAGCAGTTCAGCAAAAAAGACTGATAGAATAAGTACTAGGCTTACAAAGAATAAGTCCTGGAGTTGATTTGTTTGACTAAAGGCGGTGCTCCAGCATGGCCAAAGTCAAATGACTGAAACAAGTAAAAGAGTAAAAAAAAAAGAGTAACCTGTCAACACCTGATATAAAACTATTGTCTTCTCCACACACATTCTGTTGAGGGTTTTTTCCATTTTCGTTTTCCTGTTCTTGTATGCAAGTTACCTGGCAACCCCACTTGTGCCAGTGACACGACAAAAGGCAGTCCGTACACTCTGTAAAGTGCTTGAAACCATACCAAGGATGATACTGGAGCTTGGTGTGGCCCTGAAAAACCTTCATTCCTCCCTATCTTCAAACACATTTTGTGCCCCAGTCATCAATTTACAGATATACCAGTTAAACATTATGGGTAGGCTATAGACACAGCATCTCTTCTTTACACTTATGAGTTCACAGCTGTAGCCTACACCAGCGTCACATAACCAGCCCACTCAAAAGTACCTTGGACCATAGGGCGACATGCCGTGCTTGAGGAGACCTATTGAGTCAAGTACATCAAAATCAAATCAAATCACAATCAAATGGAAATTGTAGTTGTGATCCCTGTGCTGGTGGCACGTAAAAAGCATCATCCGAACGTGGCCGATGCCAGTGCTGCCTTGACTGACTTCTGTGCTGGAGGCACGTAAAAAGCACCCACTACACTCTTGGTGTGATTGGCGCTAGGAAGGGCATCCAGCTGTAGAAACACTGCCAGATCAGACCGGAGCCTGGTGCAGCCTCCTGGATTCCCAGTCCCAGTTGAACCGTCCAACCCATGCCAGCATGGAAAACGGACGTTAAACAATGATGATGATGAATGACACCTGCAACAGGTAATAATAAATACAAGAGACATCAATGAATCGTTTTCACTTACTTGGCTTCTGTTTTGGATACTTTTTTGAGAACAGGTTTGACACTGTAAAAGAGGAAATTGAGAAATGATTAAGGTACGATTATAGAAAGAACAAAGTGACAAAAAAAAAATAAAGCGAGAGAGAGAGAGAGAGAGATAATGTTAATGATTTCTGTGATAATTCTAATTTTGACACAAGGCCAGCAATCTTGAAGGAAAGGCATGTCAATTACACTGACCCCCAGTACTTGATTGGTACTTATTTTATCGAACCTGAAAGGCAAAGTTGACCTCAGCAAGATTTGAGCTCAGAACATAAAGATCCAGAAGAAATTCCACTAAGCTTTTTGTCTGGAATGTTAATGATTCTACTGCTGGCTCATCTATGGTAATAAGTGGTCTTGTGAAATCTCTTAGCAAACCCTAACAGGTGTAGTTATAGTATTTACATTTATTAGGCTGTGAGGTTCAGAAAATTGTTTTGCAGTCACATGGTTTCAGGTTCAATCCATGCAGTGGAACTGAAGAGTCTTTCTACTATAAGTCCATGCCAACCAATGCCTTGGAAGTGAATTTGGTTGACGGAAACTCAGTGTGGGAGTCCATCTTATAGAAATCTTTGTCTTTCAAGTCACTTGGTGACCTCACCAGTACTGGTGCCATGTGAGAACGCACTCTGTAAAGAAGTTGGTGTTGAAAAAGGCATTTGGCCATAGAAACCATGTCAAAGCAGACAGTGGAGCTTGGCAAGGTCCTTTGGTTGGCCAGCTCCTGTCAAACTGTCCAATCCATACCAGCATGGAAAACTCATGTTAAATGATGATATATATATATATAAAAGACCAACTAAAGAGGTCTTCAGTCCACTAGCTAATCATGTTTTGGACATGTCCATGAAAAAAATCATGAAGTCTGAGTAACAATGCTATAAGTGGCAACTATAACCTTGTATGCATTAAATATTTACTCTTCCAAAGATATTGAGTCTAGTTTCACTTTGTAAAATTACCATATACATAACACAACTCCATATGTGTGTGTGTGTGTGTGTGTGTGTGTGTGTGTGTGTGAGAGAGAGAGAGAG
>NC_068987.1:4557935-4562405 GCF_001194135.2 Octopus bimaculoides
AGAGAGAGAGAGAGAGAGAGAGAGAGAGAGAGAGAGAGAGAGAGAGAGAGAGAGATGACTATTTTCAAAAGTCATGTAGACAGAAACTGAAAATGAATTTAATAAAATATGAAGCAAGATTGATACTCACAATTTGCCTCTGGTGTCATTAACCTTTATTGTGAGGTCATTGATCTGAAAACAAAGAAAGGAATGGTAAGGGTTAAGAATAGCAGTGAAACCAGCCATTACATTTCTGATAATCAAGATGGCTTAGAGATGATTGTGGTTTTAAAACACTTGATTAGGTTACCATCGCTAATATACAAATTTCTGTTATTCCTATTGCAGGCTTAAATATAAATATAAATAGCATAAATATGATAAGGAGGGGACAGTTGATTACACTGACCCCTAGTGCTCCATTGGGACTTATTTTATTGACTCAGAAAAGATGAAAGGTAAAGCTGACCTCAGTGGAATTTGAACTCAGAAAATAACCATAATATTCTTTGAACTGGTAGTTCAGCAAACCACAACAACAGCCCCAATACCATCACACTTTCTTTATAAGTCCAGTGGCAACAATGAATGTGACAACAGAGACACATAGAGGATGCTACTGAAAAGCTTCAACTTTGACGCTGCAAGCTAAATGATGGTGGATGTTTTCCACAGACCGAGAGCAGATGAGGATCTCATTGTGTCTTGCTAAGCCCTCATCCATTGAAATGATGAGAAAGTCCACCATCTTAGATTTAGAACAGTCAAGATTTATTAATTTTGGATTTAAGTTAGAGAGGTTGAAGAATATTTGATTAAAAATTCTGATATTGATTACAACACAGCAAATTTTATTAATTCTATTTTCACATCCATCATCCATTCTATTCATTAAATATATGTCTGAGACTGTCTCTAATTCTATGACACAAATTCCTTGTTTTAAAAACGATTGGAATTAAAAAACTTCCATCAAAATTTCATGTCGCTGTCATTTTACTACATTCTTCATTATTCTCAAAATTAAACGAAACAAGGAGCATTTCACCAGAAAGGGTTAACGTGATCTTCATTAAAACCTAAATGTTATTTTACTAAATTTACCATTCCCAGATCAATTATTTTCAAATCATTTCTACAAATGTTTCTACAGCAGAAGCATAACCAGACAGCTTGCTGGTCACATATATTATTCACCAAATATTATGCGTATTATTTTCCTAAACATGATATATTTTATTTAAATAGTATTGAAGAGCAATTATAATTACATTAATTTCTTTTGGCTAAGCAGAAGAGTAGCAACAGATGTTTTTTTAATAAGTTTTGGAATTGTCTCGGAATCAATAGCAGAAATGTTGAAATTGCTTGATATGAGCATGAAGCCAAAGGTTTTAGGCAAAGGGGAAAATAAGAACAAGTTATATTCAGCATTTTCTCAAAGGTGTGTAGATTGTAAAATGACATGGTTCCAATGAAGAATTGGAACAACAAATTTTTATAAGGCAATTTAGTGTGCCATAATCTCTTGAGTATCGCAGAAACAGAGAGAGAAGGAGAGACAGAAAGGGAGAGAGAGAGATACAGAGAGGCACAGAGAGAGAGAGAGAGAAAGAAAGAGAGTACCTCAAATTCTTGTCTTCTGATTTTAAATTCACAATCATAGACTTCTTCTTCAAGCTCTGCTGTTTTCGCATGGAGTTTCTTTACCAGATCTTGCAACTGTGCTGTAAAAAGATGTAGCAAAATTGGTAACAAGAGCGGAATCGGTGACTGGTAAAAACATAGTCAGGTCTGGTTTACCTTACCTTTTATTTAATCTCTTTTTAGCTGCTCCTGCTTCAGCAATGTTAAACATAAAGAATTTTTTTTAAAAAAAAACCTAGAACTTGGATTCATATTTTTTGGAAAATAACACTTTCAGAGCTGGAATTTAACAAATCTCTGGCATTTTATTTCTTAGGAAATAATATTCTTCAAATTTTGGAACAAATACAACAAATTTAGTGGCGGGTGGGGAGGGGGGTTTAATCAATTACTTTGGCTCCAGTGCTCAGCTGATACTTATTTAACTGACCCCAAAAAGATGAACAGCAAAGTCACCCTTGATGGAATCTAAGCTCAGAGCAAAGGGAACCAGAAAAATACTGTTAAGCATTTTATCTCAAAGATTTTTTGAGATAATAATTTTGGTTTCAAATTTTTGGTACAAAGCCGATAATTTCAGGGGTAATTTGGTTACATCGATGCCAGTGCTTGACTGGTATTTATTTTATCAATCTCCAAAAGGATGAAAGGTAAAGTCAATCTCAGTGGAATTTGAACTCAGAACATAAGGAATGCTGCTAAGCATTTTGTCCAGCATGCTAACGACTCTGCCCTACCTTAGGTAACAATATTAAAATGCAGAAGTTATATAATAATAATTTTTAGGTCTAGTAACATTATCTGTAAGATAAAACGTGTTTTTAGTATCCACATCTATGTTACGTTTCAACTGGTTTCATCTCCATATCTTCAAGTGTCTTAATCCTGAATGTAAATAAGGCATCAGGTAGGATTTGTACCAAGAAATATCATTTCTAAATAGGCAAGGTGTGCATGGGTGTGTGGTGAGAAGCTTGCTTCCAACCACATGGTTTTGGGTTCAGTCCTATGGTGTGGCACCTTGGGTAAGTATCTTCTACTATAGCCCCAGATCAACAAAAGTTTTGTGAGTGGATTGGGTTAATGGAAACTGAAAGTTTATCATATATTATCATCATCATCATCATCACCATCATCATTTAACGTCCGTTTTCCATGCTGGCATGGGTTGGATGGTTCCACTGGGGTCCGAGAAGCCAGGAGGCTGCACCAGGCCCCAGTCTGATCTGGCAGTGTTTCTACAGATGGATGCCCTTCTTAACACCAAACACTCCGAGGGTGCTTTTTATGTGCCACAGGCACAGGGGTCAGAAGAGCTGGCATCAACCACGATCGGTTGGTGCTTTGTACATGCCACCAGCATGGAAGCCAGTCAAAGCGGCACTGGCATCGGCCACATTCAAATGGTGTTTTTTATGTGCTACCAGCATGGGGCTCACAACTACAATTTCCATTTGATTTGATTTTGATTTTGATGTTGATGCACTTGGGATTTGAACTTAGAACATAAACAATCATAACTAAATACTTAAAGACATTTTGTTTGGTGTTCTACCATCGCTGCCAATCCCCTGTTTTAATGTAGATATAAATATAAGGTTAATAACCTCAAAAATTACATCCATTGATTTATACTTATAGCAAACAATATTTCATCTTGGAAGATATTCAAATACAAACATTGTTATTTTCTGTTCAGTTTCAATAACTTGTTTTTAAGAGAAGAAACATTTCCTTAAACATACAGCTTTAGTTTGTGTCATGATTCACTTACATCACAACTATAGAAATCTGTTTTCATTTTAGCTTTATTCATTACTGTGAATTTCATTATTTGGCACCACTTGAAAACTTTGCCATTTAAACTGGCCATCTCAGGCCCAAATATTCTATTTATTTTATGCTCGAACCAGCCAGGTCCCGCCTCTCACACCTAACTTAAAATGTCGAAATCGCAAAGCTATGAGATAATGAATCATTAATTCAAAACAATGTGAATAAATAAGCATTAGACAGAGTAATCTGAATGCTAAAGGTTTAAGACATTCTTTGAATCTTTTGAGAATGTTGTGGCACCCTCCAAACACTGGACTAACTTCTTGGCAATTCTTGAAATAGTTTCTTAACAACTGATCTTTTGTTTTTGTAATTAATTATTTTGTAAGCGTTTTACTCAGTATAATTTACAGAAAGTATTGAGTAATTATTTCAGTTTGAAGTGTATAATTGCTTTTGTTATAACTTGACATAAAAACAAATATATGTATGTGTGTCTGTGTGTGTGTCTGTGTGTGTTTTTTTGTGTCCGTGCGTGTGTGTGTGAGTGAGCATTTGTGTGTGTGCCTTCAAGGCAACAGAAACCAGAGTGATGGTCAATCCCACATCTAGCAAACATATAACATAGGACCACATGTAATCTGGACTAAGCTGGAGCCATCCAACAGCAAAGAGTTCTATACCTTATATCCTTGCAGAGATCGTCGCAAGTTAAGGTACGTATTGTGTTCACTACAACATGAAATACTGATTTTGTGATTTGGTTGCAACTGGTACTTACTACACCTCTACATGGGGGCCAACAAATCTGCTAGAAATAGTAACCAAATTCTTTCATATATTCTAAATGCAGTGAAGGTCACGTCTAGAATGCATTTAATCCTGGGTCTGTCAGATCAAAAATGACCGTGGGTTAAACACCCCACCATCATTACCAATAATAACATCCAACTACTCACATGCTATAGGTCTATTTCAGCTTGAGTAACGCTGAGCTTGAGCTAAGCAACAACATCAACAATAACAACAAGAGAAATAACAATAGAAAGCATACAAGAAGAGACT
>NC_068987.1:4562415-4579915 GCF_001194135.2 Octopus bimaculoides
GATAGAAGCAAGAAGACGGAATGAACAGGCTTTAATCACAAATCACAACAATTGTTTCTGTGCAATGGTAACAACTGTTAGTTGCTGAGTTTTCCTTGTCATACTATTACATAAATTATTTTATAAATAATTACATAAATATGATCAGGTGTGCAGCTTTGAGGTATATATATATACATATGTACATATACACACATACATATGTGTTTATACACATGTGTTGGTGAATTTAGTAAGCACGTATAATTATACATTACATACTCTTTCAAATCATGTCTTTCATGTTCTGACTATAATTTGTTATGAATCAAAGACAGAGTAAAGACAATATTGTAAAGTCAGTTTACCAAAGTCAGATGAATGGAGGCTTACACTACGTTGAAGACTCTGTCCATATTCTTCAATAAATTCCTTGATGTATTTTATGGTAATATAAGATTACAGAAGTAAACTTGCACAGAAAGACATACAAACTACTATGCAGTTGAATAAGTTGTAGATATGAAGTATTAGCTGTACTGCACTCTCAAATGATAGAATGGACTTTTGTTGACTTGGATGTCATTAAGAAAATGGAAGTGTGGTCAAGGAAGACACTCCCACAAAACAATGACCAGAATAATTTGAAAGAGCTGGACCTGCCCTGAGGTAAAACCCAGCATAAAGACAATACCAGATGGTTTTGTTGATGATGAACTGATTTCAAGAACAGCATAACAGAAAGAGCATTTTTAAGAGATAGCCATGGAGATGCTTTAGCAAGTTTTTTTTTTTTTTTACCTCTGACCCAAGATGGGATAGAATAACAAAAGTTGTCATCTATACATGCAGTTACATCTGAAAAACAAAAGACATTCAGGAGTGGGGGGAAATGTAAGAGTTGGGGAAGTGGAATAAGAGAGTAAAATTAGGAATGTGAAATTTTTAGAGGAAAAGAAGTGGGGAGAGAGAGAGAGAGAGAGAGAGACCAATGGATAGAAAGACAAAAAGAGAGAAAAAGACAAATATATACGGAATGGGGAGGAGGGAGAGATTTTCACCAGGACATGCATCAATGATTTGGGCTCATTGTTGACATTAAAAAAAGGGGGCAAGTTAAATAAAACCAAGTCAAGGCAAAGCAAATACTGACAGGGCTAAGATTAAGTTCACTCTTAGCCATATTAGCTCCATCTTTCCATTTTTTAAGTTGTATAATTCTTTTTTTTTTTCTTTTGTTTAATGACACACAATGTAAAGAAAGTTTTGACTTGGATCAAGGAAGGAAAAAAATTAAATTTTTGTAAAAGGGAAAAGAGATTTTATAAGAGTCTTTGAACAAGGACTGCATTCCAGGAGACGATGGGAAGAGAAAAAATAGATTAAATATAAAGACATGGGATTGGTTTAAGATAAATACAAAGACTGGAGATGGAAATAAAGGGAGGGAATTATAGCAAGATAAGGATTATAGAAAGAGGAGAAAAATAAACATTTCAATCCAGTTTGCTGAAAGTTTTTCTAAGTAAAAACACACACATGGTATGGCACCATCCTGCAGGGAAGAGGTATGCACATATCGGCATGCACAGCACACAGCAGGCAACGCCTACCTTCATTTAGACCCTCGGTAATCAATGGCTCAACCCTCTCGCAAATGAAGCGTTCTTTTTCTTCAGCTTTCCGTTTAGCTTCATTTTTCAAGTCTTCAGCAGCCTTTTGCATAATAAGTTTCTAGAAACAGACATAGCAACAACGATCTTCATATGATGATAGAAACAAAATCAAGAGTTTGTAACAAAGGTCAGACATTGATCAAACAAGGAACAGCAATATTTAGAGGGAAAAAAACCAAATAAACATTAATAACATGATTTCTGAGAATAGAAATCTGAAAAGATAACACGAAACCTGAAATTTGTAGAGGATTGTGATGTGCGTTAATGACTTTCCTAGGGAGAAAGTATTAATGATGCGAGGGAATTGGTTCCATCTAAGACACAAAACCAAGTTTCGGCCTAACATTTACTGAAATTCATTGTTATAACATGAAGTCTTTAAATTATAAGAAATAACTAAAACTTCAAAATAATGGCCACATATTTAGAGCTATAACGAAATATAAGATATACATTATTAAAAGGAGAATTGAAATATTAACTCTTTCTTTGTTAAGCTTGATATTTTCCCTGAGTCACAGTCTCATCTCTTATCGGACAATCTGATTACTAACCCAGCTAACACCCATCTTGGTATTTAATTCAACTGGTTACATCTTTGCTAGTTTTATGTTGATTGGCCTTCACAGCAAAAAGGATGCTTCATCTTTTTACACATCAAAGATAACTAAACAGGTGACCTTTGACACTCTGCAGATTATCTCCTTACACAATTTTGTCAAACTTTGTTAAACTCCATCAAACTCCCTCGCTGCAGTGACTTGTTTTGTATCAGCAGTTATGTCTCCAACATCTCATCAAGTTTTGTGAACCTCACCATTTGGTAAAGCCTTCAACACTCTTCTATACAATAAAGACCTCGCTGTCACTGCTGACTACACAGATACACTTGTTCAAACGACCCCCACCCCTTAATCTCCTGTAACTCTCTCATATAGCTACCATCAATATGCAATCACTCACAGTACTCCATAATTGACCCTCATAGTAGGCCCTCCATGTGGCATTTACATGAACGAGCCTTACAATAGAAGCCAATGCTTTGTTTTAAAATATCCCAATCATTTCCTTGAAAGGTTTTTAACCCTTTAGCATTTAACCCTTTAGCATATCTGGCCCAAATATTCTACTTGTTTTATGTTCAAACTGGTCAGATCCAGCCTCTCACACCTACCCTACAATGTTATTCTAAAAAATAAACATTCACATTATTGAAATTTCAAAACTGTGAGATAATTCAGGATTGATTCAAAATGTGCATTTGGCAGAGTAATCTGAATGCTGAAGGGTTAAATACATTAGTTTACTAAGAGCCTTTAATAACAGGACATTGGCTATATAGGCGTAGATGTGGCTGTGTGGTAAGAAGTTTGTTTCCCAAAGACCTGGTTCCAGGTTCAGTCCTACTGTGTGGTACCTTGGGCAAGTGTCTTCTACAGCAGCCTTGTGAGTGGATTTGGTAGATGGAAACTGAAAGAAGCCTATCATATGTGTGTGTGTTAGAAACAAATAAAAGTCTTTCTCAAGCAAATTATGTATTCAATGAGGTCCCCAAGAGCTTGCAAAGAGAAGTGGACAAGAGTTTATCTCTCTAACTTACAGTCGTTGGAACTCATCATTAAAGAAGAGGTCTCTTACTAACAGAGAGTGGCAAGGCTGCAATGGTTATGAAGAAGGCTTCTAATTAATAGCTCTTTGAAAACTCATTAGCCACTGATTCTCATTGTTTACAGTAAATCAAGCAAATATCGTAATAAATAACAAATAACAATATCTGAGTGTACCACCATCACAAACAATAAAGCTAATGGTTTGTATTAGATTTAATGGTATAGAAGAGGAGTGGTGAGACTTGTTTAATCTGAGCAGAAAATAACTTTAATGGAAAAACAAATAACACAACATAAACATTAAATATTGAAAACAAAAATGTGCAATTAAACTATATATATATATATATATATACACATATATAAGATCACGTATATATAATACAAATAATATATATAATATAAACAATGTGTATAAATATGCATACATATATTTATATTTATGTATATGTGTATATATACTTATATGCATATATAAACACACTTATATTATATATTTAATATTTATGTTATATATATGAGATTAAATTGAATAATACAAAAATACTCAATGATACAATACTGAAAACGATATCAAATCTATATTACTAACTAGGAACTTGCCCAGTTGGAAGTGTGTTATGGTTTTTTTTGTTTTTAATTTATGAGAATTAATGCTGGAAAATATATACAAAAATACATCAATATATGAAAATGATATTAAATATTATTAACAACAACAACAATAGTAACAATAATAATAATAATAATAATGATAATTGTTATTATCATTATTATTATAAAAAATATTAAGAATCAATGAATTTATGAAATGTTTGAAATAGATTAAAAATTAAAAAATAAATAAAAGTAAAAATAGGTAAAGTTGTTTTTTTTATAACATGCAACATGCAGAAAATGAAGAATATGTGGATATGATTTTTTTACACATTCTGCATACCATGGCCATATCAAATATAAGAATATTGGTGAAGGAACACCAGAGGGGTCAAAATGGGACCACATAGAAGAAGAAATTTTTTTTTTTTAAATGCCAGAGGTTTGTTTTAGGTTTTTACAATAATAATGGTACCACCATCATCATCATCATCATCATCGTCGTCGTCATCAGAACAATTAAATGTAGCAGGAGGGTAAACAAAAGTGGTGAAGTTGTTACAATTCAAAAAAAAGGGAGCCAATTATAATTACCCTTCCACCCGACCCACCCCGGTTTGGTGCAATCCTGTTTTTCTGAGTTCAGTTCCAGGTGCAGTCAACTTTGCTTTTCAATCACCAAAGGTGACAAAATATGCACCAATTAATATTGGTGCATACATTTATCTGTTTCAGTCATTTGACTATGGCCATGCTGGAGCACCGCCTTTAGTTGAGCATAATTAGTAATTCTTTGCAGGGGTCAATAAAATAAATGCCACCAATACACAGAAATTGGTTCAATGTATAACATCAAATAGCCTCCTCAAATATTATTATTATTATTATTATTATTATTATTATTATTATTATTATTATTATTATTATTATTATTATTATTATTATTATTATTATTATTATTATTATTATTAAGGCAATGAGGTGGCAGAATTGTCAGCCTATTGGACAAAACGTTCAGCAGCATTTATCTTGGATCTTTACATTCTGAGTTCAAATCCCAACGCAGTAAACTTTGCCTTTCACCCTTTCAGGGTGGATATAATCAACTTGCTCCCCTAAAACTGCTGGCCTTGTGCCAGAATTTGAAATCATTATTATTATTATCATTGTTGTTGTTGTTATAATCCTCATACGATGATTGGTTTGATACAAGTTCTTAGTATGTAAAAATGGTTTTTGTTCGATATCGAAACCATATTGGAAATTTCCACCATCTTCAACACAAGAACAACAAATTCAATGACTTCTTGTAGAAGAATTTTGAGAGAAATGGTAATTTGTTATATCCATAACTCTTTGCAGGGTATGTTACGCAAGTGAGGTTCAGTAGTTGAAAGTGAAAAACAAAAATTAGTCATGGATCCAGTTGACCAAGAACATATTAGGCATCACCTTGTACAGGAACAAAAACAACAAGACTGGCAAGGGTGACGAGATCTTGAATAACTGAACAGGTATGAAGCTTAAGCAATCAGAGATGAGTAAAGCTTTGCTTATAAAGACAACAAAGGAGTTTTATGAGGGACTGGAAAGATTATCTCAACTCAAATGTTTTATTTGGTTAGCTTTTGTGCCTTTAAACATCAGTTCTTCTTGTTTTCCCATGCTTTGATAGTTGATCTCTTCATAATACTAATACTACTATTGCTACTACTACTACTACTACTAATAATAATAATAATAATAATGACAGTGGTTTCAAATTTCGGCACAAAGCAAGTCATTTTTGTAGGAGGATGTAAGTCATTGGACCTCAGTGCTCAACTTGTACTTATTGACCCTGAAATAATGGAGGTCAAATTCAACTTTGGTAGAAATGCCACTAAGCATTCTGTCCAACACACTAACGATTCTTCCAGTTCACAATAATAATAATAATAATAATAATAATAATAATAATAATAATAATAATAATAATAATAATAACGATGTTGGTGATAGTTTCTTAAATAAACTTAAATCATTATCTTTCAATATTTTGAGATATATTACAGTTGAGTAGAATAGGAAATTCTGATAATTATTCATTTTCTAAGACTATTAAGTAAGGGACCCCAAAGTAGTTAACATTGCATTGTGGGTAGAATTTGGATTACAAACTCAGTCTTAGTGAGAAGTTTCCTGTATATTTAAGTGCCTCCCACAACAACAATAATAATGATGATAACGATGAAGATTATGATGGGGCTAAATATCCATAATAAAACTATTTGCATTAAGAAATTTGAGGTTCGTCAATAGTTTGCTGTATCTCATTCAATTTAGAATTACCTTCATAAAAATTAATATTATTTATACATTTATGGAATCATACATGTATGTCGATCAGAACCAATAGGAATTTGGTATTCAGTTGAGATCACAGTACCTTTACTTAGCTCTTCGAGTTTGTCAGGTAAAAGAACTATACGTTGTGAAAGTATTATTTTCTTCCTTGTCTCCTCATCAGTGTCATCTAAGTCTAACTGACTGACATCAGTTAATTTTGTCATTTTCTCTCCTGCAGCACGGGCTTCATGAGAAGGCTATTACAAACAAAAGACAAACACTCATGCACCAGTGAAACTAAAGCAGCAAGCAAGGAACGGATCGATTATGCAAGACATAAATAAAATGATACAAATGGCAGAAGACAAGACAATACAGCGGGAAGACAAAACAGAAATTTTGTACCTTTTGGTCATTAAAATTATTACTTGCAATTGATGAGGGTTAAAAATGAATCTGAATGAAGTATAAAGGATGGGAAAGCCACTTCAGGAAAAGGAAAAGTTCAGGACACGCAAAAAATTTGTTATTTAATGTGGGAAGAAGAACACACAGATAGCAAATGTAAGAACATCCAACACACAAACAGAACAGGGAATGGAATGATGTACAATACATATATGAATAAACAGCCCAAAATATATTAAGCAATCATTAATTCTACTTTTTTATGTTTTTGTGTGTTGAAAGTGGTTGTAATAGAGAAGAGTCAAAGCGTCCAGTAACTTGAGTCAAATGAGTCTTGTCTGCAATCCAGTTTGGACTCTCAATTGCAAACTTCACTTTATTTAAATTTAACCAACAAACATCATACAGTTTCATTTTCCACTTTTACCCCATAAATCTGAAATCTTGTTCCAAGGGGGATGATATCAGTGAGTCAGAGGTTGGATTGGGTTGCATTGATAACTGACTTTAAGCCAAACTGTTGACTGGAACTTTTTTGGGGTGTTATCAACAATGTCTGTGAATGCAACAGCAGATACTATGTAACAGGATATTCTCAATATGTACAATGTTTGTGTCATTATCCTCTTAAAGGAGACAGAGTTGGCATGGCACCATCAGAAGAGGTTTACAAGATCTCTGCTTATAGAATCAGGGCAGGTTTGCAGCACAGTGTCTAGGTTGCATGTGGGTGGGGGAAATTTGATGTGAAAGGGTAGTGGTGGATGAGGAGCAAGCAGGTATCCATTACAACCTTGCCTGCAGCCGACCATCGGATGTGGTCAGCATTTGTGAGAGGCATGGTGAATTCATTGGTCAGAGCTGGCTGGCTCGACACACCCCTGATGAATTCTGTATAAGATGGATGAAGTACAAGACAGATGGAGAACAATATCATTTACACAGAAAGAAATAGTGTTGGTCGGGGTCAATAAGTAGATTGTTGATGCAGAAGAGGAAGAATGTTGGGGACAAAACTGAATTCTGGGGCTCATCAGAATTGAAAGAATGTTGGTCAGAGAATGAGAGAGAGAGGTGAGGGGGAGCTTGCAATTTGTACATTAAGAAAAGTAAAAGAAAGCTGAGCTTTTGCTTACAGCCATGTTTAAACGGATGGAGTGACAGATGATGATAAAGTTGATATATTAGTATACTGAAGAATAAGCATATGGTAGGAACACTACTGCCGAACGAAAGACTTACTAATCTTGTGTGTGTTACTAAACAGTTAATAGTTCACAGTGTTACTAATTAATAATTCATTACTTATGTAATGCAGTGGTGAATTATTAACTATTTTACACACACACAAATATGACTGTAATCTTTCAGATGAAGACTAAATCGTTAACTATTTATGTGTGTCAGAATCAATAACATTTATGTGTTATTTTGTAAGATTCTTGATGTGAAATCGAGTGTGGTGAAACAGATATTGTTATACTTGGGGATGGTCATCTTTTGCCAATAAACACATGCAGTGTTTATTTGACCTTCACTTTTTTCCACGAAACAGTAAAGTAACATTTCAAATCGGTTCCAAAATATTTTTACGCTTGTTTGTTTTGGTGATGAAGTTTCCCATGTTCAAAACGTTTTCAATTTCCCCAAAACAAGCTTTAGGGGATGCACCTGCACTCCTTGCACCCCTTCTTCACAAGCCTTTGGTAGTATTTAGTCCTACACACCAGCATCTGCAGATTGTTTATGACAAGAACTTGGCTAATCGAGTTGACCAATCACAAAGCAGTTTACAACATATATGTGGTGTTGACTTTCGGAGAAAGGTCAGCTAACAAGTGATCACAAGTTTGTATTGGGTCTCTTTAAATCATGTCTCGAAACACTCAGGAGTGATAACAGTTTTTATTGTAATTTCAAGTTCTGGATCAAATTCAGTTGTTTATTGTTCTTGTGTCTGCTTAGTAACTTTACATTGCTTTACATTGCCTTACATGTTCACCTCTGCCTTCATAGAATGTTATATAGGAAAGAAAAGGAGGGGAAAAAGACAATAAGTGCTTTTTCTACATAACTACATGATCTAATTAAACACAGAGCAATCACTACAATTAATTAATCCAATTGAAACTATCTTCTACATGTAAGAACCAAAACAACAAACAACATAGCCGTCACTTGCAAGCGAGTATGACTCGGTAACAGACTTATTCTTTGGCTATTTGTTATGGATGTCTTATGTAGTCATGAGCACTCTCTCAGAACAACCAGGATATGACAAGTGGAGGAAGACAGAGCTGCTTCAACACTCATCTGGATCAGCAGATTGGAGTAACGTGAAATAAAATGAAATGCCTTACTCAAGGGCACAGTGCACAAGAATTGAACTCAAGATCTTATCACTGTGGGCCAAATACTCCAACCACAAAGCTAAATGCTTTTCTTTTCCTACATGTAACAGCACTAACAGTGACGAGCATGAAACTACTACATGTGGTCGTTTAATTTAGCAATTATCTGAAGCAAGCAGTTTTATAATTTCAATTCATGAAGATTTAAATGAAGATGACAATAATAATAATAATAATAATAATAATAATAATAATAATAATAATAATAATAATTATTATTATTATTATTATTATTATTATTATTATTATTACTACTACTACTATTATGTACATTTATTAAGGCACAAATAAGCAGGGTTAAGGGTCTTGCTATGGACACAAAGCAATATCTGTGGATCAAGAATTTAGTACGTTGCTCTGCTTTTAACTATTGTACCACATAACAAGAATAATATGTGGAATTTTCTAACAGACAGTTAGTACAAAGGGGTGTATCTACTTCTTCATAATATTTGGCAGGATTAGAAATTTGATTTTAAAATTTAGGAGTAAAGAAATATGCATAGGAAATGCACAGAATATACTTATTTGATTTTTTTTTTGTCGTTTTTTTATTTTGTAGTTCATAAAATTTCTTGTCTTAGATAATCATGTATAGCACCACTTCATTCTTTTTAGAAATCATCAGCATCACATAATTAAATATTAATTAAATATTTTATCAAGTGAGACCATTTCTTATAGAGGAAAATAATTAAAGTCTGAAAAAAATTCTTGGAATGGTTTTTTTCTTTTTTCTTTTCTTTTTTCTTTCTATTTTTTTTTTTTTTTGTTCTTCACCAAGTGTTCATTGTTTAGTTACCAAGAGAGAAAATTCTTAGTGTATATGTACAGAGTAACTGTTTTCCTAGGAGTTTTACCTTGCAAAGGCATTTGACAATTATGATATTGATCATTATTTCTCCTGTTGATAGAATACCTTATTTTATCGACCCCAGAAGGACAGGGGACAAAGAAGAGGTGAGATGACAGAAATTTTACCCCTATGGCATTTGAATTTAGATTGTAAAAGGAGATAATTAAATATCACAAGGTATTTAGTCTCGCTCTCTACTGTTTTTGCAACACCACTACCCTTATGATAAATAATAATGATAATAATAAAAATAATAATTGCTTTAAAATTTGACACAAGGCCAGCAATTTTGAGGAGAGGAAGTTAGTCAATTACATTAACCCCAGTAAATGACTGGTACTTATTTTATTGACTTCGAAAAGATCAAAGACAAAATCGATTTTGATAGCATTTGAACTCAGGACATAAAACATTGGAAAAATGCTGCAAAGCATTTTGTCTGGCACGGTAATAATTCTGCCAGCTCAAGGCGTCGAGCTGGCAGAAGCGTTAACATGGTGGGCGAAATGCTTAGCGGTATTTCATCTGTCTTTAAGTTCTGAGTTCAAATTCCGTGGAGGCTGACTTTGCCTTTCATTCTTTCGGGGTCAATAAATTAAGTACCAGTTGCATACTGGGGTCAATCTATGGCCGCCTTCCACCAAAAATTTCAGGCCTTGTGCCTAGAACAGAAAAGAATAATTCTGCCAGCTCTTCACCTTAATAATAATAATAATAATCCTTTCTATTACAGGCACAAGGCCTGAAATTTTGAGGGGGAAGGCTTGTTGATTACGTTGACCCCAGTTCTCAGCTGGTACTTATTTTATCAACCCTAGAAGGATGAAAGGCAAAGTCGACCTCAGCAGGATTTGAACTCAAAATATAGAGAGCCTGAAGAAATGCCATGAAGCATTTTGTCCATTGCAGTAACAATTCTGCTAGTTTGCTGCCATAACAATAATAATAATGGTTTAACCATGTAAGGAAAGTAATGGTGCCATGTTAAATTATGGTAAAACATGAATATGTGAAGAAATCATATAGTCTGGTTTCCTCAAGATTCAAGAATCTAAAAATCCGATAAAAAAAACCTCATGCTAAACATAACAGCTTGATAAGTAAGCATTCCAAATGTGAATCGAAGACAATGTGTTTATCTGTGGTTACATGAAGAAATACTGTGCAATAGCAGAATTAAGTAGGGAAGAAAAAAATAATAAATAAAGGAAATAAAGAAAGAGTCAGAAATTGAATGGCAGCGAAATAAATAAATAAATAGAAAATATGAAATATAATTAATAGTACATAATTGGGATAAAAAAAGAGAAATGGATGAAATGTTAATAATAGTGAATAATAATAATAATAATAATAATAATAATAATAATAATAATAATAATAATAATAATAATAAAGCAATAATAATAATAATAATGACTTGAAAAGTAAGAATAATAATAATAATGACTTGAAAAGTAAGAATAATAATAACAATAATAATATATACGATGAGAATGAAGATGATGAAGACAGACTGGGCAGAAGTAAAGTTGCCAAATTAATGTTGTCATGCATCTGCTAAATGAAGAGCCTCCAAGTCAAGATGGAGAAAGAGAGAGGAAGAGAGAGAGAGAGAGAGAGAGAGAGAGAGAGAGAGAGAGAGAGAGAGAGAGAGAGAGAGAGAGGACAAATGAGTGAGAGAGTAAGAGGACTAAGAAAAAGTGAATTTTATTAATTACAAGCAATATTTTGAATGTTGAAATATTTGTAGTCCCACATTTGTAGCCGTAAAATGTTAAAATGTTGATAATGAAATATTTTTTGGTGAAGGTGATTGAAAAGATGAAATATATGGAATGTGAAGCATTCCCCACCTCAATTTGTGCCTTTGTTCATTTTAAGTCTGTTTTATTCCATGCTAGGAAATGTTAAATTGTGAGTTACTTTGAGGCAAGACTTTTCAGCTGGATGCACTACCTGTCATCAACCTTTACTTGTCTTCAAGTAGAGAATTTTATTCGTTTTCCAAAGGATTTTGAAAGCACAGAGCAAGCACTCATAATATTAACAAATATCAATGCCACTGCTGGTTTGCTCAAGTGGTTACAATGTAGAATATGAACATTCAGGCACACTTGCAATCAACCAGCCAACACATGCATTACAAATACAGTTTGTAAGCAAAACATTACAGAAATGTATTTTCATCAAGTGCAAACATAATTGGCCAGACATTGTTATTTGGGACAGACACGAAAAAGTTATGTGCCATCATAGAGATTAGGTGCTCTGCTGATGTGAATAGCTGTTTGAAAATTTTCTCTTTGAAAATAACTATGGACAACAGCTTTGAAATTTTTAGCTTCTATATCCAGATTATAATTTCACATTTATACCAGTAAGAATTGGTGCACTTGGTAAATGCCTAAGAGACAATCTGGAAAAGCTAAGGTCTTCAGAAAAAGAAATTAATACAACCAACAAACTCATAATTACAAATACAATCTGTCAGCACAACAGTATAAATATACAAAACTTTTTTTCATGATCACAATGTGATATTGGTTTTGTTACCTACATTTCAATGATGGGGCTAAAAGCCAGCTGTAAAACTACACCTCAGCTATGTATTTGCCTACCCATGCTAGCATGGAAAAACAGACATAAAACAAATGAAGAAAAAAAACAAACTAATATATATACATTATATATATATATATATATATCCAAAAGTATATACTATCTCTCCCTTTCTCTCCCACATTCATACGCCAAAGTAAAGTGTAGAAAAAGATGGTGTCCATTAAAGTTACTTCCCTTGGAAGCTAACCTCTCCCTTAATAAAAATTGAAGAATTCTTCCAAAATCCTTTGGTAACTTAGGTGAGGCAACTAGATATTGTGTGAATTTACCAAAAGCCAATATCGTAAATGAGTAGCTAGCATAATGGCAGAAATGTGTAGATTGCTTCGTGGGGGTGAAAGGGTGGCAGAGACAATAGTTAAGGGGGAGTCTTCCACTAACATTAAAAATGTTTTTTTCAGTCAGACTTGCATGGCAAAACCAACAACTAACACCTCAACAAAGCATCATTTCTGTTACACACACAGACACACACACATATACACATAGAAATTAGAATATTGTTTCAATATTGCTCTATATATCCTCAGACTCACACACATACACACACTACGAGTTTTACCTCAGTACATCTTTTTTGTAAGCAGAGAAACGGACAGCATATGCTTGATTCAGCATGGCGTGTATGTAGGTGTGGTGTGACCGTTGAGTTTATTGGTTCATTGGAAGTAAAAAAAAAAACCTTCTGGATAGAGACAGAGAGAATCAATGGCTAAGATTCCAAGGAGATGAGATGGTTTAAAAAGTGTCTGTGAAATAGCACACATACATGCATACACACCCAAACGTATACACACACACATAAATATATGAACACATATTTATAAACACCCACACATATATATGTATATATAGATATATATATACACATATGTATACACACAGACACACACACATTTCAAAAGTTGACAAGTTCAAAGGAAGCTATGTCTGGCCACTTAGAATAAAGAGCTCAAAGATAAGTCTGAAAGTGAATAAAATATTTTATCCATAATCCTTAGTCTGACAAAATATATTTTTTATCACTTAAAACTCTTTGATAACTAAACTCATGGATCATACACACACACACACCTATACATACATATGCACTCGCATATACACACATAGACATCATCATAGTTCTCATCATCACATACACACAAATACAAATATATTCCATTTAATATTTATTCATATAAAAAATCTCAGCGTTTATAATCTACTTCAGATTTCTAAGAATGAAATCTGATTCATAAAGTTGAGAAAGAATGTCTTGCTATGATGATATGAAGAGAAATATATGCAAATACACCAGACAAGCCATTTCATACTTTAACTCTCAAAATATGGCTTATAAATATGTGCATGTACATACATGTGTGTGTGTGTGTGTGTGTGTGTGTGTGTGTTTTTGGTAAGTTCAATACAAACCTTCCTTACTAACAAAAAACCTCTGGCCCACATTTGTTGAGGAGGCCAGCAAGTGTGTTACTATTGTTGATATTATTTGATCCCAGATCAACACTGATTATGCAAACCCATCAGGAAAGGCATGCAAGCCTTCAACATTCCTCTCCCTAATATCTTTTTTGTAATGCATCCTTTCGCTCTTTTTTTTTAAGGTAATATAGTTTGACTTGAGTGAGATTTGGCTGCTATTTCTAGCAGGTACAGCAACCATAGACTGGTGTAGGTTTTATAAGTGTTTGCATCCTCAATTTGAAGGAGGAAGGAAAGAAGAAAAGAATTGTATTGATCTTCATTCATGCAGTTAATGTAAGCATTAGTACTGACCATTTCCATCTGCGTTCTTTTGCCAATTGTAGAAAATTCTAAAACCCACCGTTTTAGATTTAATTAACCAATTTAGGAACATTCTATAGACACTAGATGAAGATGTCTTTTATATTTTGTTCAAATCTGGATTCTAAGTTTCAAAGATCTGAGTAAAAAATTAATGTTTCTGATTAGAATTTTTTTAAATTATATTTTATTTTCAAAAGGTATTTTTACTGTTTTATATATTCAATTCTTAGTTTTTTTTTTCTATATTCAGAGGAATAGAAAATTTTCTTCTTGTTGTTGTTGTTGGATATCCTTCCTATCACTGATCACCCAACAATAAAGTTGGACCCATTTTGTCACCCAGACATCTTAGGTTGGTTTATGGAATGGGTCTGCTATAGTTAAAACAAGTAGTTATTTATTTTGCTTAAGGGAGCAATATCAGAAACTATAAAATTATTTGGAAGATACTAGAATACACTAAACCTTATAATAAAGATAACCAAGGTTGTGATCTTTGTATTGCAGAAAAAAATAGTTACATATAAATTCTATCTTGAATATCCATTCAGAGCTCATATTTTTGTCACCAAAAATCAAAATATTAGTTGAAGTATTTCAAAATGCCTAATGATTGGACACCAGACAGTCTTGAAAATTTTCTTTTGTTAACTTTTATTTCTCATTCAATATTTTTGTTAACATAACTCAGAACTTTTTGTTGGAATAGATAAGACTGCCTTGCATTATGTTTCATATATATCTGTGGTGGTGGATTTCATCTAAGCATGCTGGCAATGAATACATGTAACTGATAATACCTGACGAGGCAGAAATGCATCTAATTTTCTCATTTGCCATTCCATCTCCCACAGATATATATGTAATGTTTTCAGACACAGTGTGCCCATAGGAGATACTTTCTCTGGATGAATACTGCAGTAAACTTTGCCTATCACAATGTAGCTTTTCTTGCATGTAATTATATATATATATATATTCTAGTTTTACTTATATCTATAAAGCAATCAGATTTCGTAGGATTATGAAAAAACAAAGGAGGGTAATCTGGTTTTATGTTGTGGGACTGGAAGTTCGTTGTTGATTTGGCACAAGTTGTGCAACCCTATTTGAGGTGACTTAAGATTAAAAGAGATCCAGTTTAATACAACAGGAGAAACCCATGTTTGCCAAATGTTTGCTTACATTAATCTTCTCTGACTAAATTGGTTTGTTAACTGCGACCATACCATCCCTACTGCAGAGCATGTTGTTCTAACATTCGAACATCAACCCAAGTGATTTCCCCCACCTTTTTAATCATGGTAGAGAAATTTAATATTTAAATTGAATAGATCAAATAATAGTTCTGTTTTGCATATTAATGAGTCGATCATTTGCATTCTCCTTCATTATGAATTTTATATAAAAATAAAAATCAAACTGGAAAACTATAATGAAGACACACCAAACATCTCCATTAACATATCTATAAATACATAAATGTTAACAGGATTTTTTCTACACAGTGTTGCCAACATTGAGGAGAGTACTAAACAGACAGGTGTGTGTATGTGTGTAGACAGTAGTTCTCATCCAGAGTCCATATGACCCTTAGGGGTTACAATTTATGTGCAATAGATTGGACATACTTCTACTTGGCCAAAAATATTTTAAGAATTGTCTTATAAAATTCTGAGTAATATCTGGTTTAAAAAATATAATAAGGTCATTTAGACAGGGAATAGCTGTGAGGGGTCATTCTGAGTAAAACAAGAACAAAGAGGCTATAGATAAAAAAAAATGATTGAGAAACGATTGCGTAGCATGATGTATTAATAAATTTATATTCTTTGAAGTTTTATAAAAGTATTCATCAATGAATGGTTAATATTATTGGGTTTGAGAGAGATGGGGAGGAAGAGGGGAGGGATGGTTTGTGGTTCAAGATTTTCTCAACAGTAATAGTAACTTCAGTGAAGTGAAATTACTTCCACTAGGAACAGAGATAAGTCCCTTGACTCAATTTCCTGGGAGCTGAGCTTTCCTCTACAACATTCACCATTAGAGAGTGAGTGTATGTGTACATGTGTATATGTGTGTGTGTGTCTGCATGTGATTGAGTGATAGAGACAGAGAATGTATGTATATATGTATGTATGTACGTATGTATGTGTGTTTATTATACACAAACACAAGGCATCAGTCCTTCCGTGCCAACCCCCGAACCTACAAGAGTCATGAAGCAGAGGGAAAAGATCCAACATCATTCAGTCATGCAGAGAATGAATGGAAATATTTAAATATTTAGAAAAAAAAGAGAGAGAGAGAGAGAGAGAGAACAACAACAACACATGCTGCTTGCTTTTGATGAGAGTAAACAGGAAACAGTGTGACCAGAACAAAATACAGTGAAAACAACATAGTGTGTCTGCAGCAGCCAGAGGGGCTGAACAGATATATGGCAGTACCTTGAGTAGTTTCTTCTTCTCTGGAGACAGGCCACCCAAACCCTTTCGTTTGCCCTTCTTTTTCTTCTCTTCCTCCTCTAGCCTTCGCCGGGCAGCCTGGGCAGAGAGGTTCTTATGTTACACTTAGTAGACAGGTTCACGTTAACAGCGGATCTACTACATTCTGGGTCCCATTAAAGGGATGGGGCAAGAGACCAGACCGGACTGGGCTGGGATGGACTGGGCTGGGCAAAGCAGAGTAGAGATGGCAAGGGGGAGAGGCAGTACAGTGAGGCCAGTTACAGAAGATTGATGATTGGCAAAACAAAAATGGATATATAAATAAAAAAAAGTGAAAGGGGGGACGAATCATTAATATTTCTACAAAAATTATTGAATGGTATTCAATAGTTTCATGTATGTTGCTCATCAGTTTAAAACTTGATGAAGCCATTTTGTCAGGGAAATAATTTATACAATAATCATAACATTTTTTTATGTATTTTTCACTTATAGTTTATGTATGTGTGTGTGTGCATGCATGTGTGTGCGTGTGTGTGTGTGATTGAGTGATTGATTATGAAAATACTTTGAAAATTATTTACAGCAAAAAAAAAAATGAAGAAATAGGTAAATAAAAATAAATTTATCTGGGAAAGAATCCATATTAATTAAACATGTGATTATTATTATTATTACTATTGAATTTCCCTTTCGTCCTGTCCCCAACATTTTCAGCCCTTCTAGCAAATAGAAGATATTATTGTTATTATTATTATTATTATTATTA
>NC_068987.1:4581487-4593681 GCF_001194135.2 Octopus bimaculoides
ATATATATATATATATATATATACATACATATATATATGTGCGTGTGTGTGAGAGAGAGAGAGCGAGAGATAGAGAGAAAATAAAGAGAAGAATAAAGAGCCAAAGGATTTAGCTTGAGGTATTTTGTTTCGTATTTTGTTTAAATATAAAATTCTTTGATATATCTGAAATTAGGAGTTAACAAATCAAGATCAGAAAATTTCTTTTCTGTCATTGTTGAAGGAGTGTATGTCATTTCATTTATTTCTCTTACTTTATGAATTATGAAAAATAAGTTTTTTTTTAAATACTTCTATATTTACAAATATAATATCTGTAATACTAAAAAATATATTTTACACTTCTTTTTTTTTTTCACTCTAAATTTTTAAATGTCAAGTTATTTGGTTCCACCATTTCAATATCATTCCATAAAAGAAAACTATTATTGAATATCAGATTAATAGAAAATGTGGAAGGGAATGGAGACTAAGAAGATGAGGATAAATAAATAGATCGTTATTACATAATTGAGAAACTGGAAAACAATCAGTATGAGATCAGTGATGGAGTTGAAAAATCTCACAGATAGATAAGATAAAATAGGATGGACAGAGTTGTTGTTTGCACCGTTCATAGCACTAGTAAAAGAGTGAAAAAGGTGCTTGGCATATCAAAATGGATCACAGAGCATCAGAAAGTTTATGCACCATGCTGGAGCTTGGTTTCAAGATACAAGTTTCTATTGTTTATATAAAGTAGTGGTCAGGACATAATCTTACTCTCTCTTATACTTGCTAGTTAATCCCAAATGCTAGTTAATCCCCAAATGCACTTAATCTTTCTCATTGCTTTTAGTCTCAACCTTTCAAGGAGCATTACCATTTAGACCACAGACTCCCCATTTTTTCCAGCACACTTTACACCAAATAAAGATATGAAAATGCTTCAAATGCATTTATGCTTTTATTCTTTTATACATTTCAGTCCTAAGGCTGTGGCCATGCTGGAGCACTGCCAGTGGAAATTATCTGTCAGATTTCTAGATATTTAAAATATGGAAAATTTATAAGTAAGTCTTTAATCAACTAATGGAGTTATCAAGACTTTACCATTTTTCTTTAACATGTTTCAGCCATTAAACTGTAGCCATGCTGGGGCACTTCCTCAAGGGTTTAGTTGAACAAATCAATCTCTAATACTTATTTTTTAAGCCTGGTACTGATTATATCAGTCTTTTTTGCCATCTGCTAAGTTACAGGCACACAAACAAACCAAAACCAATAGCCAAGTAGTGGAGGAGACAAACACAAAGATACACACAGACACACGGACACACACACATATCAGGGACTGCCACACAGTTTCCATCTACCAAATTCACTCAAGGCATTGGTCAACCCAGGGCTACAGTAGAAGACATTTCTCAAAGTTCCGTACAGTGGGGTAGAAACTGAAACCAGCATCTGGACCAGATTGCCGTTGTACGGCTTCTTCCCCCTTTCTCCCAGTTTTAGAAGATTGCTTCTGTAACTAACACACACACACACATACAAAACCACACACACATAAACAGCTCTATAGAACTTCAACACCATGTTGTTTAATTGTCCATCTAAGTACCCACAGTAAATTATTTCTATTAGTCAACATCTTATAAAGTTTCACTAAATGATATTTCATGTAGTCTCTGACAATAAGTCACTCCCCAAAAGGGGTTGTATTATTATTATTAATCCTGATACCAGTTGCCCTTGATGATGAACCAGGGCAGACATGGGTCTACATTTAATTTTAATAAACTTCTATCTGCTCCTTTCAGTAGTTTTCTCCTAGTAATGACACTGTTCTGGCCACCCCTTACAAAACAGTTAGAAAAGTATTTCTATTGATGCGTTCAATTCAGTTACTGATAAAGATGACAAGAAATTGTACAATCAGTTCTTCCTCATCAATATTCATATATCTTTACTTTTGCAAAAGGAAGATAATGATATCAATGAGGAGATCGTATACATCATTGCATCTGGCCTTATTATGCATTCATGAATTAACCATATTTTCATCTTCGCTAATCTAACATCACACTTTGCTTTTACTAACAGAACAAGATATATTTCTAGTCTTTATTTACTTTTAACGAATTAATCTTCTAGTATTTTAACATATTTTTAAACATGATAACTTCCATACAAATAAGGCCTGTGTAACACATGGTCTACTGAGATTACTTTATATCCCAGAATCATAAAATAATTCTTATTTATGAATTAAGCAACAGCTCATAAAAATAAATGAAGAAGATGTATATGTATATATAGGATATGTCTTCAATTACTGGATAGGAGCACACATTCTCTTAAAGAAAGATGAGAGGAAAGATAGGCTAAACTGGAATATGTCTGGTGAGAGAAAATGGAGAAAATATGGAGTGGAACTTCAAGTTGAAAGTTGATGTGTGTAAGATAAAATAGATTGAAAATAGCAATATTATGTGAGTTAAAAAGATTCTTTCTCTTTTCCTCTTCAAACAACAGGATTATGAGTGGGTGGGACATTAATACTTCGTATAAGGAAGGCAAAACAAATATTTGGGTTCCTATCAGAACCAAAAACACTAGATAGTATCTATGAATTTGTAGAAATTTGCTCTCACACAAAGAAACGAGGAAAACGGTTGATATATGTGAGATACCATTTATTTCTGAGAAGATAAATATCAAAGCAATTACGTGTCATGGCAAGCTTGTGTGAAACAAGCTAGTGAGGCAGATAGTTATAGAAGAATAAATATTGGAAGGTGATTTCTTGGAAAAGAACTTCAAAACAGGCGCTATGAATTTACATAATTGAAATCAATGCTTTGCAATGTATAGAGAAAGTAGTCAAAGAATAATACTATAAAATGAAGACCATTCTCAAAGAGTAAATGGAAAGTTTACAAGAATGTCTAAAGACTCTGAGCTATTATTAGAAAGTAGTTCTTTATTACTGTAGCAATACAAAGAGTGTGAATAGCTTAGATATAAGACATTTGTAGATGAATAACAGAAAGGAATGATAATGTGGAGAGACGAGTTATAGATGCCATACAGCCATCAATAATCTTTGAGGAATTTCCTAAACAGTGAGATTTAAATGAATTCTATGGTTTACGAACAAAATTATTATAATGTAAGCACTGGCCAAATAACAAATTAATACTTAACTATGTTGGTCAGTTTGTAATATTTAATTTAACTAATTAATTAGCATGGCTGAGTTAATTCAATATTGTAGTTTTGAAGTTAAGATCTAAATTATAAAACCCTTTTAAATTTCCCTTAAACCTGTTGGTGGGACTTAATAAACAAATATTCTATATTGAGTCAATATAGAATGGTCAACTTTTGGTTTTACTCCCAACTACACAAAATGTGAGCAGATGGAGAAATTAAGTAACGTGATAATCAGCTTTACTGATGTCTATTTTATTTATTAATGATTTGATGCAGACCAAAGAATTTATCATTAGCAATATTTTAATTACCACATCTGATGGGATAAAAGACACATGAGCATATTAGATACATCCCAATTCCAATAACGCATATGCAGGAAACAAACTTTTTAGAGTGTTACCATATGTAATATAGACCTAACTTTAAGGTGGTGAGCTGGCAGAATCATAAGAATGCTGAACGAAATGCTTAGCGGTATTTCATCTGTCTTTTCATTCTGAGTTCAAATTCCGCTGAGGTTGACTTTGCCTTTCATCCTTTCGGGGTTGATAAATTAAGTACTAGTTGCGTACTGGGGTTGATAAATTAAGTACTAGTTGTGTACTGGGGTCGATCTAATCAACTAACCCCCTCCCCAAAAATTTCAGTCTTTATGCCTGGAGTAGAAAACAATATAAGCCTAATTTTGCATATAGGACCCAGGGTGAATTTTTGAGGCATTTTTTTTCGTTTTTTGAAGAAAATGTGTCTTATATGCCATCAAATATGGTAATAAAAATCAATTGGTACTTGTTTAGTAAAGTTATTTAACCTCTTCAGAAAGAACATTATAACTGATCTGCTGTGATATTCTATCATATGAGGAATCATTAAGAAAGTGTGGTGAATTTAGTGAAGATAGTCTCTAGAGTTCTTGCAATCATCAGGCTACCATCAATTAAAGTTAATAAAATGGGTTTTGGTCTTGCATCCCCAACTCCCTTGAAATCTACCATGTTGTACCCACTTCTTTAATTCTCATCTCCCTACCATATATATATATATATATATATATATACCCTGATGTACCATTATATACAATACTTCGATTTTAGTCACCGCTGTTCTGGATGAACACTCTTCAGTTTCCAGGTATTCTCACGACACAATAACCTTTGCCTCTCAAAGTTTGGCCTTAAATACATCAGTCTCACCTCATCTTCCGATCTGAGAGGGCTACCACAGGGTCTGAGCAGTGCCTTTCTGCTTCAATCAATAATGACTTAGGAAAATAAAAGAACAGTTCTAGTCACACTTTGTATATACCATTTCGATGCAATGTTAAGAAGACATGTCTCAAAAAGGCACACCAAGAAATCCAGATAACAGCAAAAAAAAAAAGAAAAAGGCAACAAAAACGGTAAAAGAGTATGAAAAAGGAATAAAGGAAAAGAGAATAAAGATAATTAGAGACAAAATTTGAACTACACTAAATTAGTTGTTTGAAATCAGTGAGAAAAAGAGAGAGAAAGAGGGGAGAGGAGAGAGGAGGATGTTAAGACAAACCTAAAGCTGAACAATACTTCTATTACAAAGTTAGATCTAAATCAACAAATAAGTAAATGCAACAATAAGTTTTCTATGTCATTCTATCATTCGATAATGCAATTGAAGCTACTAAACTCGTTGCCACACGCACAGACAGACACCTGATACACATCGACTCACAATCGTTGGATAAATAAAAGAAAAACATGCAGTTCTATCTACTAAGACACACTGGAAGATCATTACTCACAATTCAAAATGTTTTTTTAAAAAAAAGGTCAAAGCAGAAAGGAGAGATTGCTTCACCAAGTTAATAAATATTATGAAATGCTATTTTTTTTTTAAAATACAAAATAAAATATTAACAGCTTATAGTGCAATTGAGATGGCCGAGACAGCAAAAAAAAACAGTGGGTTGAATGCTTTACTACATCTAATTTAGCAACTTTACTACTCAGAGTTTGCAACTGCCAAGATTACTTTCCATTCCATTTTAGCCAATATATTGAGAGATGATCAATGTGAACTCCATCAAAGCTGAGACTACTCTTGGTTGAGTTATATCACCATTCCATTTTCCTTTCCCTAAACTTAATTAGGGATAGTTATCTGTGAACGAATACCTCTGATTATAAAATATTCAAAGAATTCGCCATCAAGTTTCATCCAGTCACTTCAACACATTCTCTAAAAGAAGAAGGACTTGGGTTGAACCAAAATATTTCAAAGTCCACACTTTGGCACAAATATATTTCTTCTTATACTTTATTTCCAAAACTGGAAAATTCACCACCTTTTTTATATATTTCCAACAGGAATGGTTCTGTCATTTTTACAGCCAGTTATTTTTTTACTTAATTCTGCTTACTTGACCAGGAAACATTGGAACTGATTAGAAACACAAAATGGATCAACATAGTTCTTCCTTGTAAAAAATTCCACCCCCAATGAACTAGTAACAGCACCAGAGTTGTTACTTTTGAGATCTGAATTATCCAGCATTATTGTTATTTGGTGGATTGGAATAATACTGAGATGGCTTGGAATCGGGATTGCCAACCATATTTTATATTTGGAGTCTAACTAAAGGAATCATCATCATCATCATCATCATCATCATCATGTTGGCATGGGTTGGATGGCTTGGCAGGAACTTGCAAGCCCAGGGGCCACACCAGGTTCCATTGTCTGTTTTGGTTTGGTTTCTATGGCTGGATGCCTTTCCTACATTACAGAGTGTACTGAGTGCTTCTTACATGGTGCCAGCATGGTTGCTTTTTATGTGAAAATGTCAGATTCAAATAATAAACTTTGATGGATGCAGGTAGAACGCCCCTTCATTTGGCTTGTAGGTAAATGTTGAAGCTTCCATGAAGCTGCCTGCTCAGTCTTGGCGTCACTTTTGTGAACTGATATCATGAATAAGTTTGAACAAGTCTCTCTTCACTGACAATAATAATGCTCCAAGTAAGACATGAAGACCACAACTTATTGTTCACCCTTCATTTTAAAACAATTATTAAAATTTTTGCAGACGTAAGAAACCAATAATTGCTTGTTTCCTTGTTAAATATTTATTAATATCAGTGTGAAAAGGCAAAAGAAAAAAAAATACAAAGAAATTGACTATAAAAGTAAATCTACAAAAAATATATTCATGTGACAACAAATATCTTGATAAATAATTAAATAATAAGGCAAACAACAAGAGAATATTCCAGAACAAATAAGAAAAATGATTGAACAAGAAGAAATATAAATTAACAACGGTTACAACTATTACCATTTTAAGATTTAGAATTTAAATGGGATTAGAGATGAAAGACTATAAATATATATAGTGAGAGAGAGAGCTAAAGATGTAAAGGAAGAGGGTGTAAGGTAGAAACCTAAGAAAGGAAGAAGAAGAATGAAGAAGAAGAGAAGAAGTGAATAATTCAAAGAATCTTCTATAATATCTTATTTGACTCTGATGAATGCAAATACAGCAGAACCATGATCAAAACATTCCAACCACGACCATCCTGTCTGTTCAGGGATTTCTACAACTAAATTATCTAATATATTCTTTTCTTTTTTTTATTTTAAGGTGTTAGGATGTAATTTGAGGGCAATTTGGATGCTTGTTCCAGTTGGTTGAGTGATGATGTAGAGGCTCCCTTCTTAGTTCGTTGATATGTATTATTTTCTGGTGCCTGTGTTACAGACGTGTTTAGGAAGGAGACCCAAAATTCCCTCAACATACCCCTGCACTTAACTGTAGGATATCAAACTCCACCTGTGTCACATATTGCTACAGCTTCATACATTGGAGGAAAACTGATAGCTTACTCTTTTAGGGGTTTGTTTCTATTTCTTCCCCCATTAAGGCTAAACCTTAAAAGATAAAAACATTTTTTTTTCTTTTGGTATCAGAAAATATTTTTAAAAATATAAACATCCAACATGGCACAGTTTTCGGTTATCAACCAACAAGAGAGAGGAAGTTTGAAAGGTGTTGTAAGCAGGGGGGAATGAAGCTACCACTGAAAGCCTCTCCTTTATTTTCAAGCATTTTTCCAAAGAAAAACTTCCCCCTCCCCTGGTCAGCTGTCACTACCATCACCCTGCTATCACACTGTCATAGATAGTATTGGAGAGGAAAGAGCTGTTCGCAACAACATCAACAACCTGCCAAGCAGTAGTAGCAACAGCACAGGCTGACAGGCAATAACAATACCACTGCCATAAGCTCAATGACCAGTTGGCTGACCAAACACCACCACCGATTTTCCACAGTGGTCGGCAACTCCATCACCTTTGAAGGTGGCACCAGCAGTAACAATACTAACAGCAGTCACAGCAAAGCAACTGCAAGGACGAATTCTTTGACAAGTGCAGCAGAAATTGAAGAGCAATTAAAAGTGCAAAACAGGAGCTAAGAAAAGCCAGAAGCTTTGTACAGAATGCAAGTAGGAAAATCGCCATAGCCATAGATCTGGAGATGATGGAGAATGCCAAGAAGTGTACGATGACCAACAAGTGCATATGCATAAGCACAAAATGTCCATGGATAGGAAATCCGTATTCGGGTGTAGAATCGATTGAATGCAGTGTGGAATTGGAAAAATAACATGGCATTCATGTAACAGAGGACAGTGGTGATCAGATTCCTTTGTGAAAGCAAACCAACGAGCTACATCAATGCTCCAGTTGAGGGTGAGAACTTTATCCTCATTCTCAACAAGTAGTAAAGGTGAGGGTGGTAGATATGCCACTAGAAATAAAATAAACACCCAGTAACTAGTGGTAGCCATTTTGAATGACAAGAACGATGAGGTAACCATCTTGGTGATATAAATATTATGCCAGAATTTTAAAAAATGGTGGATTATAGGAACAGAACTCCTGATCTAGACAAGTCAGAAAAGGCTAAAAAATGTCCTTGACCTAATCAAGCTGCCAAACAGCAGTGGAAGGCAGGAGACACAGGTGCCACACATGTGATTTGACCAACTGCCTAAGGGCCTTCTGCCAATGGCAGAGGTCAAATGAGAGAAGGCTAACACCACAACCACACCAACAAAAACAACAACATTGACAACACCAGCAGCAACAACAGCAACTGCAGAAGCGGTAACAACAGAATCCCACCTCCTCCCAACAATAACAGAACTTGCTACCACAATCAGAAGAAGCCTCTCACCAGTGCTCTTCCCCCAAGTAAGCACGCACACACACATGAACTCACATTACTCTCTCTTCCACTTCAAACATTTGATTTCAAAACCTTTTCATGTGACAAGGTCAAGATGGTAGTCCCGACACAAGGGTAGAAAACCATTTATCAACCAGTCACGTAACCACACAACTACCACCACCACCACCACAAAACAAGGACAGTCAAACCTACAACCATACCAGCAACAATAACAAAACCACAAACACCACAATTACAGTAAAACACACATAAAAAGAACAGCAACATCAACTGCCAAACACGAAAATTACAGGGAACCATTGAGGTCCATAATACAACATGCAAAAAACAAAAACAAAAATACTAAAAAAGGGGAGCACTTTGAGGAACTCCCCACCAAAGTACTATCAAGTAGGCAGATTTTGTTGAAGATGTCATCTGACATCTACAAGATGCTGAGAGAAAAATTCTCATTAGACACATGAATGATACAAAACAGAGGAGGCAAGAGCCTTTTGGACATTTTAAGGAACTCCACCTTGCTGCGAAGACCAGATTACCCATTCTTCTCTTCAACCATTAACTGGCACTTTGTCAGTTACAACAAGGGTTCCATTTGATCCAATCAGTGGAACCGCTTGCTCCTGAAATTAACATGCAAGTGGCTGAGCACTCCACAGACACGCATACTCTGAATGTAGTTCTCACAGAGATTCAGTATGACATAGAATGTGATGAGGCTAGCCCTTTGAATTACAGGTACCACTCATTTTTGCTTGCTGAGTGCACTGGAGCAACGTGGAATAAAGTGTCTTGTTCAAGAACACAACATGCTGTCAGGTATTGAACTCACAGCCTTACAATCATGAGCCAAATATTTTAACCACTGAGCCATACCTCAAAGAAAGTGACCACTCTCACTTCATTCTTTCCAACTAACCTGATCATTTATATGGCCCAGGGTCAGCTAAGAAGCAAAATCACTTACTCAGTGAACTCAGGTCAGTAGGCATAGATCAGGATTTCTAGGATGCACTCATGTTCATCTTTGAAGACAAGGTGTATATATCTTGTCATTAACCTAGAATCTGCAGTAGTGTGGAAATGTTGTTTCAAGAGAAAAAAAAACTGACTTCGAACTCAGTTCCTTTCATGGCATCATTTGTATATCATTCTTTTATGAAGATATAACAATATATCCAATATGTTATATATATATAAAAAAAAAAACATAAATAGTGTACACCAAAAATTAGGAAAACAGAATTAGAGCAGACTACACCAAGCAGAAGATGTAACATTATATATCAGATACAGAAATGAAGAATTATCTTCTGAACCTTTTAGCATTTAAACCGACCATGTCTGGCTAAAATATTCCACCTGTTTTATATTCAAACCTGCCAGATCCAGCCTTTCACACCTACCCTACAATGCCATTGTGAAAACAAGCAATCACATCAATGAAATCTTAAAGCTACAAGATAATGCATGACTAATTCAAACCAATGTGAATAAATAAGCATTACATTTGACAAAATAATCTGAGTTCTAAAGGGTTAAATAACTTTATATGTTTACTTATGTTTCGAATGGCTTGAGGAACTCTATCTGCATTTTGCAAAGGCTTGTATGCATAATTGATCAATTAATTAATAGAACAACCTAAAACTATTCTCATCAGAGCCCTAAAGCTATTCTCATACTGTTAGCCGGATTTATCCCACGGAGTGCTAACTGAGGTATTCACCTAGATTTCATGAAGCATATCATTTTTCCTGTCAGAGTTGACATGTATGAAATACTGTAACACAATCATCTTAATTCTGTGTTCTCTCATCCTTTAAATGATTTCTGATCTCCCACAGCTATTTTCTGCAATCAATTCGAATCACAGTTTCAGAAATCTTTTATTTGCAACTAAAATCTAAACAAGTACAGTCCATATAAAATTGTATAATGCATTTGTATGTATCTGTCTGTGCAAGTGTGTTATATTTATATATATATGTCTAAATTATAAATTATATATATATAATGTAAAATCTATTGTGTTGACTGTTGAAAGTTCATTGTTGTAAACGTTGTTGGTAAACTTTTGGCTGGTAAATGTATTTATCTGTTAAATGGTGTAAGGTTGATATGACCACTCCCTCATCAACTTTGACACCTACAATTATTACTACAGTTTTTGCTACTTTAGCAAATGAAGTAAATTGATTGACTGCACCTCAAATTATCTCCTGCTCCAATTTGACAACTCCCACTTTCAATATATTTATCAGCAGACATATTTCTTCACAGTTTGATTTTGCTGATAAAAGGTTCAATAATGAATAATGCCTGATGAAATGGTGATGGTATGTAATAATGCAAAAGTTGTGCAACACTATGTAATATTAAGCATTATTGAATAACTAGCCGCACTATGGAAACATATGTAGCTATAATCTGAACGAGCCATTTTTATGCTGTTACTATACATTTCCAAATGTTAGTTGGCATCATTGAATTAAACATTAAATTCCATGTACAGAATACCAGAATTATTTCTATTTTTGCAGAGCAGAGTTTCAAGACTATTAGATTACAGTGTTAAACTTCACTCATTGTTGAATGGCAGGTAATATTTAAACTTTCTAATTACATCTGATAGAGTCTTTGAGACTTTGTAACTGTTTTGTTTTGGTTATATTTCAGTTAATTGAAGCTGTTGATATCTTTGTATTTAAAACAATACGTGATATATGAGAATTTTGTTATTTGTTTCCAGCAATCTACTTCAATCGATCTATTTAAACATCATATAAAATATTATTTAATATTTAAGGAATTATTACTTGAATACATCGATCATCAGTTTTCCTAAGGAAGTCATTCTGAGTTCATTTATTGATTTCTCACTTTCTTTATGATCGTGGTATTTTTAACACAATTTATGAAAGCAGTCAGAAAAAAAAAATTAAAGAAAAGCAAAATTTATAAATTTGTAGTTGTGTCAGATAAGATCAAACTGTAACTTGTAAAAATATTTCTGTAGCACTTGCTAAAGAATTTGGTCTGAAAATTCCAATCATTGAAACTTAATGGATGGGTTCACAGTGGCACTATATTGACTTTTTTTTAATAGATTCTTTGTTTTTTGTTAAACTTTTTCATCTTCCTGAAACTACAATGTTGAGGGACCTTATTTTGGATATATATGGACATTTCAAATATGCTCTTACATTGTTATTCTTAGCATAACTCTTTCCATGAACCTTTTGTCTCATGGGCCAATCAGGTTACTGTAAAAATGCTTAATTGGACCAGACATGTCGCAAAGTTCACAGACAACAGGTGGACCCATGCAGTTGCTGAATGGTATCCAAGAGATGGAAAAAAGACTATTCAGAAGGCCTCCACAATGATGGTAAAACAATTTAGTTAAACAATTTGTTTAACTGTAATCTGATAGTCTTGGGCCAAATGGAAGAGAAAGGTACAACAAAATAAGAACTGGAAGTGCATTGTGACTAGCAGTGTATAACATCCAATAGGTATGTCGTATGTATTCTTCTATTCTTGTATTTGTTTCAGTCATTTGACTGCAGCCATGCTGGAGCACTGCCTTTAGTCGAGCAAATCAACCCCAGGGTTTATTCTTTGTAAGCCTAGTACTTATTCTATCACTCTCTTCTGATGAACCACTAAGTTAATGGTAGTGGGTGACAAACAGAAACACACAAACATATACATATACATATATATATATATATATATATATATATATACGACGGGCTTCTTT
>NC_068987.1:4593817-4594773 GCF_001194135.2 Octopus bimaculoides
ATATATATATATATATATATATATATATATATATATAGTAAAGATAGGTGTGTATGAATGTATGTATATATATATATATTACATGCACGCCAATCTTGATAAACTTTATTCATCAGAATGATATCCATAACATAGGATAAGCTTTTATGCTGCAAGATAAATATTATTCCTAATTGATTTAGTTATAGGTTTAAACTATTTTAGCCAGTGTAGCAGAGAAGCCCAGCATGATGTGAAAAATAATATCGGTTACACACGAGGTAATCAAAAATAAATCTAAGTTTAGCTTGTTATGGAGATGTTAGTTTTGTCACTTGATAAATGTAAACAACAAAGTGAACCACTTCATCAGAATAAATATGATGAGCTATAAGAATTGAGTTCATAGTTAAATCAAAGACAATACATGCAAAACTAAAATGATAATATTTGAAAAAAAAAAAGATATATCATTATATTATTTGCTAATTATTTTTAGTAAGTAGGAAAAATCTCTAAGAGTGATTAGTGAAAATAGGTGAATGGAAAATATATATTTTTGTAAAAAAAAAAATAAAATGTGAAAAAAAAAAAAATTAAAGAGTAGATCCTGCATAATGGTAATTCCAAATAGCAGATGGTCATAAAAGTTATACACTAACTGTACATAGCAATAACAATATTTGTTAAGTTACAATACAAATCTCACAGACCAAAAATGATTTACCATTATTTAGTTTTTTAAAAATTAATAATAATAATAATAATAATCATAATAATTAATATGCATAATTAATATATATTCAATCATGTTACTTTTATTATTTATATTTCGGTTTTGTTTGGGTTCTTTTTATTGTATATAAATTTTTTTTTTTGCTATTAGGGATTTTGTTTAATTCTATATTTTTTTTATTATTTTTGTTTAAATGTATTTCTTAAGTTTTTATGAATCGTCCCTTAAATGGATTAATTTT
>NC_068987.1:4595603-4599265 GCF_001194135.2 Octopus bimaculoides
AAAGTGCATGCATTGTTTTTTTTTTTGTTTTTTTATAATTAAACTATTCTGTTGCTCTACAACACCAACAAAACAAAGTAAAACACCTCACATTTTACACAGCATAGAAAGGGTGCATCTAACTAAGAGATCAGCGACATAGCTTTCACCTAAGACTGATGTAGAAGTGCAACAAATATAAGGAAAGGATAGATGGGTGGGTGGGGGGTGTAAGAAGGAAAAATAATAATATCATAGACTAATATAACTGAATGATGAGTGATGATAAACATTTACAAACTAAAAAAAAAAAGAGTTTTAAAAAATATGTAGTGATGTGATAATGGTGTTGTCTAATGAAAATGAAGAAAAAAAAAATAATGTAAATCTACCGTGAGTAATATGATGTATAATGTATGAAATTCTTTGAAAAATAATTGAAAATTAAATATGGATTCTTACCTCTTCCTGTCTCTTTTTCCTTTCGGCCTCTTCGCGTTCCTCTTCTTCCTACACAACAAAGTTTGCAAAACTTTATAGCAATGAACATAAATTCAATGAAGTAAATAGTGTCGATCACTTACCTTTATTTTTAAAGTGTAATTTATATACAGACCATATCTTAGATGTAAGAAAATGTATTTGTCTTTTGTGTCTTTTAGATAGAAAAATTACTAAAGCAGTGATTACCACAACAAGATTAAAGAGAAAATGTTTAAGGAAATATTAAATACAATCTCAGCTGTGAATTTACTTAGTCTAAAATAATGGTGTATAAGTTGTGAGGTATACAATCCAGCCGTTTGCACAGGCATAAGAATACCCACATTTGTGAAGACATTGTATTTTAAAAATGACACAATTGTACAAACTGTTCACATTTCAAAAGAAGGAAAAAAAAACATCTGAAGCAAAAAAAAAAAAAATCTCCATAATTATGAATTAAGAAAGAATGTAGAAAACTAGATATAAATATTGAATTAATCATACTAAGTGGAAACATTAAGATACTGACATAACTCTCAGCTGTTTTATGTAAACCAACTCGAACATATAACTAAATAATTATAATAAACAAACTGAAACCGAAAATTTAAATCTGATTAATTAAGTAATTCTTAATGAAAGAACTATTGACCCCTTCATTAACAAGCCCTTTAAATCGGTTCATTTGCATAATTACATCGCTCAATGATTATATCCCAAAATCTTTGAATGAGTATCATAAATTTAATAATGAGAATTTTCCTGCATTAGTTTTCAGATTAGATATTTTATATTTATTTCAAAGAATATATTTTAAGTCATATGACATTCTGAGCAGCTAAAAATAAAATAAATAATGTCTGGAAATAATTTAATTTTACCAAAGTCTTCACCAATGGCAGAGTCTTTGGTGCTGAAAAATAATACACAACAAAGAAAGTATGTGATTGTGCCCACAACCACCATAAACAACAATAGCATGCAGCATTCCTTGATATCACAAGATAAACAAACTTTGTACATGCACAAAAGAGATGAAACAGAACTTTGCTACTGTTGTTTTGAAAATATCTTAACTGCTAACAAAACTTTTCATTTCAGATAAAAACAACATTAATAAGTGTAAAATAGTTTAATGATTAACTGTTTTTCTAAGTAAATATTTATTTACAACATAAGATAAACTAATTAATATTTACATCAATTTATTTCCCCAACAAATTTACAAAACCTTTTTGTTAATCTTTTAAATGTTGGACAAGAACCACAATAAATTCCAATATCTTTGTCATCACCATTTAATATCTTGTTTTCCAAGCTCGCATGGATTGGATGGTTTGACAGGAGCTAGAGAGCCAGAGGACTGCTCTAAGCTTCAATGTCTCTTTTGACATTGTTTCTACAGCTTGATGCCTTTCTTAACACCAGTATATATTTTAATATTTAACCAAAGACTACAGAATAAAATAGCTCAGTTAAGCCACAGTTGACGACGCCACCAATTAAAGACAAATTGGCTATCCTCATTGTTTTGGGCTAGATTAACAATGAGAATAAAATAATTGCTTTATTCTAAAGAATAAACTTACTTCGTTAAAATTCATTATGATGGAATAATGATCATTCAATTTAATTTACTAATCTGTTTCTTTTCTTTTATTTGCTCTTTTATTTTATTTGCTATCTTTTTATACTAGTAATTTATAAATGTTAGCAGTAAGTTTCAGATAAATAAATTGACGGAATATTAAACTATTAAGTTCCAAAGAGATGGTGTTTCTTTCACCATTAATGCAACAATCTGACTTCAGGTGGTGCTAAGTTCAAGACTACTTCTAGTTTTGGAGTTTGGACAAGGCAATTGGAATAAACTCTTGTGCGTTCTAGATTCTTTATCTCCAGAGTCAACAGAATTTTCTGCAATGGAAAATTCTGTTGAACTCAGCAGAATTTCATGACCTTTTCAATCATAATGTAAACTTGTATTATTTAACCCCAAGATGTGTTCTGGGGAAACCGACAATATGATCAACAGAATTCCACTCATGCCATCCTGACTATTCTAAATGTGTATTCAAGACTGAATTATCCAATGTGTTCTTCATTTTTCAAGATGATATGATATAATTTGAAAGCAAATTAATTGCTATTTCTAGCAAGCCATGTAACCACATAGAGGCTCCTCTTAGGGTTCAATGTCACATAATTTCTACCTACAAACAGACAGAAAGAAATGCTTCTTGCAGCTCTTTAATCCTTTTTACATTCCTCTTCATTTTTCTAAATTGCATGGCTTTGATAAATTCCAGGCTCACATTATAATACTCTCTCTCTCTCTCTCTCTCTTTCTCTCCCCACCCCCCTCTCCCATACAGGGTGAGTCAAATACATGAAGACAGCAAAACCAATACATTCCAGTTTATGTTCTACTGATGTATTTCTGGTTGGTCATTGAACTCAAACTAGAACTTTCTCTTGAAAAGCTGCCAACCTGCAGCAAGCTACCTTATTTGCTGTCAATTCAAACTGACGACATTCCAGTCTGCTATTTTAAAAGATTTCTTATTCTTGCTTCTAATCCTGTCCTTCTATGTTTCTTTATGATTCTTCTGATGTACATCTCAGATTATCCCTTTTGATACCAATCCACTTGAGACCATCTCTACGTCGGAATACAAACAAAAGTCGCTCACCCTAAAAGTTGAGGGTGGAGAGGGAAGTGTTTGCCTTGTAGTAAGTTTGTTGAAAGGTGAGTGAATGTTGGAAGAATCGCCAATGTGAAAGGACCAATTCTGAATGTGCACCTATAAACAAAAGGAGAAGGGCTCTTGCCCTGTTGTTCAGGCACCCGTGGCTTTTGTGGGTTTTTTTTTTACGAGGTCCTTAATGTGCCTCCCCTATTGGGAGTTTTAAATTGTTTCATTTTAATCATTATTATATTGTTTACACATTGTAAAACCCATTATATTGTCCTGTTTTTGTTTTTTATGTTGTTGTATGTCTCTTAATGTAATTTTATGTAAGCCCTTGTGGCTAATAAACGAATTAATTATTATTATTATTATTATTATTTAAAAAGGATTGATGTAACTCTTCACAAAGGTAAACAGTCAAAATGAAGAATGCGATTCAATTGTAATAGATATCTATTACAATCGAATCATGCTCTTCAACTTGACTATTATTATTATTATTAT
>NC_068987.1:4600791-4608139 GCF_001194135.2 Octopus bimaculoides
TATATATATATACATACATATATATATTCTTTTATTCTTTTACTTGCTTCAGTCATTTGACTGTGGCCATGCTGTAGCACCGCCTTTAGTCGAGTAAATTGACCCTAGGACTTATTCTTTGTAAGCCTAGTACTATTCTATCGGTCTATTTTGCTGAACCGCTAAATTACAGACACATACACACGCACACACACACATATATATATACATATATATATACAACAGGCTTCTTTCAGTTTTTGTCTACCAAATCCACTCACACGGCTTTGGTCAGCCTGAGGCTATAGTAGAAGACACTTGCCTAAGGTGAACCCAGAACCATCTGGTTAGTAAGCAAGCTACTTACCACACAGCCACTCCTGCACCTATATATATATATATATATATATATATTTTCATTTTTGATACTTTTCACACTTTCTCTACGTGTTCATATTTCTGAAGCCTGAACCTAAGTTATACATTGATTTGTAATAAAACTAAACTTAGATTGTATTCCAATTTGTAATGTACTAATCCTCTCACCTCAAAATTTGAAATATATATGCACTACCATTAAAAAGAAATAAAAGCATAACTTTAATAAACTTTCCCCATTTCCAGCTTACATTCCATCACAAACTAAGCTGTTTGCATCTTTTTGTGAGAAAACAGACAAGAATTTAGAATAATGCAATAATGTTCATCTGGATTAAATCTATATTTAGGAGTACGGATAAGTAAGAGATGAACTGTTCACTAGATTAGCTGCCAGTGACATTCACAGATAGTAATCCTAGAGCTTATGACTATTTCTGTGAGTTAGATTAACTGATACCTATGCTACTGCTGTGCTATTTGTGTTTGGACATAACCGAGGATCAAACTGAGCCGCAATAGCTGGAGTTGAGCCTTAATTATGAACAGAATAACCATTATACCTTATTTATTATTTCCATCGGAATTTGGAATAGAAAATAAAAATTAGATAGCAATACAAATTCCATTGTAGTTATTAAAGAGAATTAATAAATTCTCCCTGTAAATGGGAGGAAAAAACAAAAAGGAAAAAAGACATTGAATGAAAATGCAAAAACTTACTCTCTTTCCACTTTGCAAATGAATAACACAATGAGCAGATGATACAGTTTGGCCTTTGACCTCATCACCACTATCATCATCATCATCATTGATTTGGTGTTGGTTAGTAGAAGGTACAAATGATGTATATGAGAGATTTTGATCTTTAACAGCATGCGGGTTAGTAAGTGAAGAACTTCTGGTTTCCAATAGATGTCCATTATGATATGATTGATGAGGAATAATCAGTTCGTTATTTTCTTTAGATTTAGGTATTATTTTACAAGTGGATGTTCCGTCTTTTAATCGAGTATTTTCTGGTGTCTGTAAAAAAACTTGTGCAACAGCTGTTTCGTTAATTATGTCTTTTCTTAAATTTTGGCCTGATACACCTGTTACATCTTTCGAAGGTGGTTTGTAAATCTTCTGAGCTAATGCAGATGATATGCTTTCTCTAGCAGTTTGTTTGAGATCAACTTCAGGAGGCCATCTCCCTCGCACATCCGTTTTGTAATCTAGTCGCTGCGTAATGGACCCGTTTCCATTTACACCTGATGACCAACTTGTCAATTTTTCTGGACGCTTTGCCATAGAAATCTGTGCAGTTTGAGCATGAGGCCATCTTTTGACAACACTTTTCTGGCTAACAAGAACAGCTGGCTTTGTTTCAGGTTCACAATGTGGGGAAGAATCAGTTTCAGAATCGTAGCGTTTGGAAATATCATGTATCTTGGTAGCTTTTTCTGGTGGCCATTTATTGCTAACTTTGACTGCCTTTTCTCTTACTCTCAGACCAGAATTATTGTTGTTATTATTCTTTGTGGTTATATCGTTGTTGTTGTTGTTATAATAACGATTATTATCACTATTAATATTATTATTATTATTATTATTATTATTATTATAGGACAAATTTTTATTTTTAGAATTAGTAAGATCTTCGAGAATGGAAGTGTTTTTAACTCCACTTTCAGTTGACAGTTTATTGTGGTAGGATTGGATCTTAGTTTTGCTATTGTTTAAGGAACCTTCTAGTTTAGATTTATAGTCTTTTATTGAAACACTGTTAATTAGGGTTCGTGATGGCGCTTTAAAGGAAGAAATTAAACCCTGGGAAAAGTAAATTAAGAATACAATATTACAATAATAATAATATTGGACTTTTAAAAAATACTGGCAGATAGAAAGAGTATCGTCTAAAATACTGAAATAAATTAAACTGGGATGAAATCAAGGACACAATCTAAATCTTTAACATAGTGACAGTAGTTGAAGTGTTATGTTCTAAACAACCATAACTATGGAGTTGAAATCTTTAACCTAATAAATGAATGTTGGGAAGATCTGTAAATTTAGGCATCAAAATAAGAATATTCATAAAGCATGGAATTGACAGACTTTTCTAGTAATAATAATTGTTTCAAATTTTGGCACAAGGCTAGCAATTTTGAGGGGAGGGGTAAGTCAATTGCATTGACTCCAGTACTTGACTGTTCTTTATTTTATTGATCCCCAAAAGGTTGAAAGGCAAAGTTGACCACAGCAGTATTTGAACTCAGAACATACAGAGTCAGAAGAAATGCTGCTAAGTATTTTGTCCAACATGCAAACAACTCTGCTAGCAATAATAAAGATTCAGCAGGATTCAAAATTTGAAGAAAGATTCCTACCAAACTTTGCAAAGACTCATTGACAACACTCCAAGAACCAGTAGTCTTTTCCTGATGCTCAGCACCTTATTCAAAGATGCAGCTAATTTCAATTTGCAGAAAATTCAACAGAAATTAACTTAATAACTATTGAAAATTTTCCATGGCTATAAATACGGAAAATTTCTTATTTCACTATGTACAATAATCCATTGAGCTAGTTGGCATTATCTTTGATTTAAGCTGCCATTATGTGAATAATAGCTAAATCTCATCTATACCTTGAAAAGTACAGATACTGAATAGATTAACATCCTTCAAGTACTGGTAATGTTGTTAGCTCTTAACTGCTGGAAACATCAACTAAATCAAGATAAGGGATTAGCTCAAAATGCAATCCAACTCTTACAGAAGCAGTGTATCCAAGCGTTTATAATAACAACATGCAGTGAACTACCACTTTATCTACTTCAACATGGTATCTCTGATAACAAATATTTTGTAGTGGAGTTGATATAATCAACTGGACCAATTCCAGTGTGATATTGGCATGAAACTACAAGAAATCTTCTATGTATTCACTTGACTTGTTTAATCTAACAGCTAAACCTAGGTAAAAAAAAAAAAAATCTTTTCATCTCTAGAATGGAAACCATATTTAGTCAAGACCTTGCTAAATGTGACACTCACATAAATTCACATTTTACTAACTAGAAATGTGAAGAACAAAGTCAACCCAGAAAGCACCAAACCAAAGAAATATTATAAAACACCTAGTTTTGTCATTTCGGGGCACATCTCTAAAACTATAGGTACAAGGCCAGCAGCTTTGAGGAGAGGGAAAGTCGATTATACTGACTTCTCTGCTCAACTGGTGCTTATTTTATCAACCCTGGAAGAATGAAAGGCAAAGTCAACCATAGCAGAATCTGAACACAGAACATAAGGCAAGAAGAAATGCTGCTAAGCATTTTGTCTGGCACACTAATGATTCTGCATGTTCATTGCCTTTTTTGCATTATTCTAAATCGATAAATCTTTAACAGTACAAATAAAATCAATAAAAAAATTAAAAGCTTCTCAAATTTCTTGAAATTTAAAAAAAAGTAACTCTACTCAATTCTGAAGGATTTGTTATTTTATTTTCTTAACAATGAATAAAATCGAACAAATGCCTCAAGGATGCTTACGTTTTCTTGAAGATTTATATTTCTTTTAGCAAATTCTTTTGGTTCTTGTTTACTCACAGCTTCAAACTGTATGGGGAAAAATGTTTGGTTCTTAAGACAAGACAGAAAGTAAGTGAGATCTACTTTTGCTTTAAATGTTCAATATCTAACATCTTGATACAGTTAGTAATTTAATAGGGTGAAGAAAACTATTTCTAAAAAAGCAAGAGACAAAAAAACTAAATAATGTTTGCTTTCCATTTTTTTTACATCCATTTTTTGTGCTCTCTGCCTTTTTCATTTTTCTTTTACTTGGTTTATTTAGAAACTTGTACATAGATTGTTGCAAAAAATATCTTTCAAGCTGAATGCCTTTCCTGCTACTAACCACCCAACCATGAACTGAAGTCTATTTTACCAGTGCGGATGGATGAGGTAAGTAATACAATCTACCTTGAATAACACAAATGACTAGTCCAAGGATTGAACTCAGTAACACTGAAGCAGTTACGCTAGAGGAAATTCTAACGGTAAGAGTTACACATTGAATACATGAATAAACACAATACTAATGAAGCATATGCATGAGTGAGGTATATGTGTGTATTATAGTTTTCCCTTCATTACATTATGATATAGATAAGAAAAGGAAAACAGTGTTAGATTACAGAGTGAAAGAGATAGGTGGAGCCAATAGCTAGGATAGAGCAGGATGAAAATAGCAAGTTCTGTAAACATTCTGTAAGTTACTCAGATAGATTTAACAGCAGGGTATCATTTGCCAGCCAAAAATAGCCGGACAATAAATGAGTCGAAATATTTTAGCTGAAAATACCATTACATAATTTTATCATGATATCTCTTAACACAATCACTTGAAAACTAATCATTTGTTTCCTTTCTTATATATATATATATATATATATATACACACACACATATATATACATCATCATCAATATTTGTTTTTGTTTATTTGATCTAAACATAAGGAAAATAGTTTTGATTTTATTCCTTTTTAACTGTTTCTTAGAAATTTTAGAAATTAACTTGGAAGATGCCAAAAATGAACACTATCGTACAAACACACACAGATGTATATTTATTATATTCATTATATGTATTGTGTGTATATGTTTGAGTGTGTGTGCACACACAAAACACAGCATGTGTTTGAAATCTAAAACTAATTTAAAGTAATCAAGCTACGGATGTTTTAAAGCGTTTACATTGAAACTTTCCATGCATATATTTACATCTGTTTAAAGTTTCACAGTGAGGGTTTAAAAATAACTGTGGTTTAACTAATTCAAGTTTATTTTAGATATAGGTGTGTATATGTGCAAATACACATATACACATATATTCATGTCTATACAAATATACATGAATCTGAGATAACTTTAAAGCTAATTTTCTAGATTTTTATGTGTATATCAGATAATTGTACATGAACTGTTGGAGGAAATATTTAAATATTTTTTTTATATCTGGATGATAACCCATTTTCTAGTGCTAACAATTAAACTTTAAACTGATTTGTCTGAGACAAGAACAATTCCATAACAGTTGGTTAAAGTTTTCCTTTCCAAAAAGATTAAATTTGGACATTTATTGTTCTTACTTTCTTTTGTATATCCTTCAAGTTTGAACCTCTGTTAGGAATAAGATTCTTCTCAGGAGTGCCATTCCTTTTATTTGTCTAAAATTAAATTTTGGTCATTTATCATCAGGCATATATAGAAAACTGTTCTTAACAATAGTAAGAATATTGATATTAGAGATAATAATGTTGATATCGAATAGTAATTTTTATTGATTACAATGTCATTATAATATAACTAACATAGCCAAGAAGTTTGAGAATGGATACAGTCAGGTACATCTCCCTCCAATATTCAGCTGGTTATTATTTTTCTGACCCCATGAGGTTAAAAAGTAAAGCTGAACCTCAAAACATATGGATTCAGATTGTAGAGGGTCGTGTAACTAAACAACATGATGAGGCATTTTGTCATAATAATAATAATGATAATAATAATAATAATAATAATAATAATAATAATAATAATAATAATAGTAATAATAATTATGGTTCCAAATTTTGACACAGGGCCAGCAGTTTTTGAGGGGAGGGGTAAGTCTATTATATTAACCCCATACTTGACGAAAGGTGAAGTTGACCTCGGTGGAAGCAGAGATCAGAATGTAAAAACCATCATAAATTGCTACTAAGCAACTTGTCTGGTATGCTAATGAGTCTACCAGCTCACCGCCTTAATAATAATAATAATAATAATAATAATAATAATAATAATAATAATAATAATAATAATAATCCTTTCTACTCTAGGCACAAGGCCTGAAATTTGGGGGAGGAGGATAGTCGATTACATTGACCCCAGTGTTTCACTGGTACTTAATTTAATGACCCTGAAAGGATCAAAGGCAAAGTTGGCCTCAGCAGCATTTGAACTCAGAACATAGCGGCAGACAAAATACCACTAAGCATTTCGCCCAGCCTGCTAACAATTCTGCTAGATCAATGCCCTAACAATAATAATAATAATAATAATAATAATAATAATAATAATAATAATAATAATAACAATAAGTGATTTCTACTTTTGGCAGGAGACCACAAATTCTGTACAGTGGGTACAATCAATTAAATTAACCCAGGTACATATTTTATCAATTTTGAAAGATTAAAAAACAAGGCAAACCTTGTTGGGAGGTGAAGGGATGTAGCTAAATACTAAATGACATTTCATCTAACATTCCACTAATTCTGGCAATTTATCATCCAAGATGTGAATGCCCACATTTCTTACAAAAATATTTCAATTGATTGATAGCATTGAAATTTGTTAAAAAAAATTTGGAATAATTATTTGAGTTGCTAGTTTTAGAGAGAATTCCATAGACTAAGTTGTTCCTACCTGGTAATCTGGTTGTTTTGGATCTTTCAACCATGGAACCGGTTCCAAATGATTGGTATGAACACTAAGAAAACTAAATTTACCAGAGTCAGGTGAAGTGGATTCCTAAAGAAGAGATATTCAACTCTTTTAATCAGGTTGATTAAAGAATTTCGCTTGGATGGTGATACTCACCTGCTAGAACTAATGTAATCAATGCAGTCCATAATTAAGAAAACAAATTAGAATAATTAATTAAATACTACAAAACGTTTCAGTCATTGTACTGTGCAGCCATACTGGAGCACTGCCTTGTAGAGCGAGATGGATAAAACAACTCCAGTACACATTTTAAGTTGTACTTATTGTATTGATTTTCTTTTGGTGAATCATGAAGCTACTGAGATGCAAACAAACCAACAGTGGTTTGTCAAGGAGTGGGGTAGGGGTGAGGCAAACAGAAATGAACACATATATACACACATGTATGTATATGTCTATGTATGTGTGCAGATATATATATATATATATATATATATATATATATATA
>NC_068987.1:4608374-4617730 GCF_001194135.2 Octopus bimaculoides
TATATATACATCTACAGTTTCTGTCTGCCAAATTCATTCACAAAGCAGTGTTTCGTCCTAGACCAAAGTAGAAGACACTTACTCAAAGTGCTGCACAGTAGGACTGAACCCCAAATCTTGTGATTGCAAAGTGAATTTCTAAACCACACAGCTATCCTTGCACTTTTATTTTTATCTCATTTTATTTATTTATTTTAATCAATAGAGGCTAACGAGAGTAAAATGAGGAAACATACTAAGCTGGTGGAATTATGTCAAAGTAACAAGTGTCAAGTGATCCCATCACAAGAGGATGCAGAAGGTTTGTCAGCCAATCCTTCAGCAGAACTCACAACATACTTGACATCACAGGGGCCAATAGGCTGAAGGTTATCTGGTTGACTGTAGGGGCAACAATGGTTGCCTCAAGATAACTGTGGGTCAGAAGGCAAAAGTCCTGGAATGAGCAATGCTACCAGGGATGGTGTCAACTGGACACAAGATGGGGCTGGGTTACCTGGATGATGGTGTCTGATGTTGAAGGGACCCAAACACCTGATAACCTCAGGAAACATCACTGATGATGTATCCAGGAGCATCAGAGGGAGATGTGTAGAAAAACTTGATGTACATTTTAAATATGTGTACGTCCATGTAGGATTATGACATATGAGCCCAGTTGGACATGAAACTCTAGGCCTTTGAGTCACTCACATTTCATTTCTAGCAAATTAGAGATGATACAATACTCCACGTAATATGCATTTAATTTACTTTTTTCAAATTATAAAACTAATCATGTCTTTTGACATTGCTGGGTTTCATAGTAGAATACTTCCCTATCTTTGGAATCTCTAGTACACAACTCAGTGTTGAGTCTCTTCATGGCTTTTAATATGACTATGACACATTCAAGTAGAGAGAAGAAGAGATACATTAAAAGGACAAGCTGAGTTTGCAAATTATGCCAGTAAAGAGAGAAGTTTATTTAGAGATAAGCGTACCAGTGTCGGTTGAAAGAATTTTGTACAAAATGGACAAACTATTAAGAACGAGTGATAATGTTTAGGTTACGGTATAAATGTAGAATTTCATTCTATGCAATGTTCTTCATGATAACATTCTAACATCAATGTAAACACTATCCACTTTATTTTAAATTCTTAATCAACTTCTACTTTTCATTGGGATTAAAGAAATGGAATTTGATAATCTGTTGGAAAAAAATAGTTACACAGCTTCATATTGGTTTGATGGCCTTTTTACTTATATTTAAAATTGTACGTGTGTGTGTGTGTGTGTGTGTGTGTGTGTGTGTGTGTGTGTGTGTGTCTTGTCTAGTTTACTTTGGCAAAACTGAGGAGAATCTTCATAACCTCGTAATCAAATCTTATTCCAAATCATTGAAATTACTGGAAGAACACCAGATTCCATATTGGTGAAATCTAAACTATTTTAGCACCCCTTTAAGAATGAAAAATAATGTCAGCTTCTCCAAGTTCTGAATTGAAAGACATGAGACTCTAATGTAAATAGTTCCTTCAAAATAAATGTTCCTTCTATATAATAACAGAACCTGTTTAGCAAATACATTCAACTAAATATATCAAAAAAACATCTAAGTATTTGGAACTCAAGTTAGAATGAAGGCAAATATTGTTGCAATAATGAAAAGAAATTTATATTTTTTAATTTGCTCACCCTTGTTTCAGTTAGGTTTGAAGATTTATAAGTATAATCATCGTTGGCAACCTTTGGGTACATATTATTCAGTATTGTTGCTGAAAGTTGCCCAGGATCTGCCAGAAGATTTGCAGTACTTACTCGTATTTCAGCACAAGATTCAAAGGTGTCTTTTACAGGAGAGCAAAAAGAGTTATAAGAATTTCCATTGTGGTTTTGAAGTTCCAATGACGTGTCGGATTTCTCTGGTCCTTCTTCGAAGTCGCTATCACAATCATCCTCCTCCTCATCGTCATCATCTTTTTCATCATCCCCATCGTCCTCATTATTACAGCCATATGTGATGTCTCTTTTAATGTTATAATGATATGAAACGGGGTCACAACCGTTTGATGTCTCCTTGGTAACCAGTTGTTTGTAACTTGCATTAATCTGTTAACATGCAATAAATAAACATGCAAGAAATAACATGCTATGATAACAAACAGACAAACAAAAGCAAAACAAAGCAGAAATCAATCAACAAAAAACACAACAAACATGGATTAACATGAAGATTAATCCATCTCATGCAGGATTAACAAAAGAAAAAGATGAAAACGTCTATAAAAGTGAAGAAAGCTGTAAGAGGGATTAGATCCTCTTTAAACTAAACCTATTCTTTTTTCTGTTATTCTTTCCTCCGTTTCAGTCATTTGACTGTGGCCATGCTGGAGCACCACCTTTAGTCAATCAAATCGACCCGAGGACTTATTCTTTGTAAGCCTAGTACTTATTCTATCATTCTCTTTTGCCAAACTGGTAGGTTACAGGGACGTAAACACACCAGCATTGGTTGTCAAGTGATGTTAAGAGGACAAACACAGATACACATACATATATATATACGATGGGCTTCTTTCAGTTTCCTGTACATCAAATCCACTCAGAAGGCTTTGGTCAGCCCTAGGCTACAGTAGAAGCCACTTGCCCAAGGTGCCACGCAGTGGGACTGAACCCAGAACCATGTGGTTGGTAAGTAAGCCACTTACCACACAGCCACTCCTGCACCTAAGATGGATTAGATTATCTTTAAACTAAACCTAAGAGATAAAGATAATATATCACAATTTAATTTTTGATGATTGTGTATTATCACATTATTTGGTGGACATTGACGAGAGCTGCCACCAAATTACAAAGTAAATTAGAGGCTAGAAACTTAATATGGTAAGCACGACAGCTCTAACCCTTTCGTTACCGACTTGGCTGAAACTGGCTCTGTAGTACAAATGTCTTGTTTTCATAAGTTCTGAATTAAAATCTTCCACCAAACCTTAGTCACAATTTATGTTTCTAACACTAGCTTAATGATAACTATGTTATTTTATTAAATTCTCTTTTATATCTAAAATAATTGAGAGAAACACAGAGCATCTCTAAATAAATACAGTAACGAAAGGGTTGATGAGTCAAGGCCAAAGCTGTATATAGAAGAGATAAACAATGTTGAACATTGCTTGAATCAACCAAAGACAAGGGCAACAACTCAGTACCAAAAAAAAATTTTGGAAACGGGTTGATGCACCAGAGAGAATGGGGGGGGGGGGAGGCCCAATTTATTGAAACTGGAAATAGGCACTGGGGGTGCTAGAAAGAGCAGTCAGATATTTGGCAGACATAGTAACAACTCTGCTTCGAAACTGACACAAAGTCAAATCTTAGGTATACATCTAGTTTAAAAAATAGATTTACTATCACATATCCAATAGCTTCAGTTTGTTATTTATAAATATTTTATTAACCACAAGAGGCTTGAGCTAAAATGCAAAGCTGCTCTCAGACAGATGCAGAATTTGGATTTAAGAGCTGTCAAGTACAAGACTACATATCATAAAGTTTTATGATATATTAAACTTTATGACATATTTCATACTCTAGATATATCATAGACTTTATGATACATATAAAAGTCTGCTCCTCTTCAAATTATTAATATTAGATACCAAACATTTACTGCTGCACAAAATTTCACCATAAATATATATTAAACACATAAGCGTGTGTATAGAATATAAAAAAAAACATTTCATGTTATGTTATTTAATAACAAGAGATGTTGGGTGAAATAAAGTAAAAGAATATATATATTTCCAGAAAACAGGCAGATATTTTATAGTATCATAATTACAATACGGTGCTTTATTTCACATATGTTTCTATTAGAGATATTTGAGGGTGATAATTATGATATATGCTCAACACCAGATTCTCATCAAGTTTTCCCTTACACAATTATACTGTTCTTGCCTAGATATATATGCACACACACACATACACACACACACACACACACACACACACACATATATATATATATACACACATATATATACATATATATATATATGTATGCATATGTATGTATACATATATATGTATATATAAATACATATATATATACATATATATATATCTACATACATATCTATATACATACATACATATATATACATACATATATATATATATATATATACATATATATGTATATGTATGCATATATTTGTGTATGTATGTAGGTACTTAATAATATATGTGACTGCACACATACAGAGTGTTGCTTCTTTGATGAGGCTAGAAGGGAAGTAGACAAATAAGGTGCTAACGACTAGTTTTTATCACAGTCAGGTGGTGCTAGCTCTCTTCTATATCAGTGTATTAATAAATCCAATCAAGATTGCACAAGCAGAAGGTAAAACATACCTGACATTTAATATTTGTTATACCTGTGTAGAAGAACGCTTGAAATGTGGCAAAGATTATTATTATCATCACTATCTCTTTTATTACTGAGACATATATATATATATATATTTATATATATTCTTTATTTCTGGATTAACAAGGTTACCAATGGTTTCATGTCAAGAAGAATTTCTTGACAATTATCTAGCCTGCCCCTTGCGAAAGTTGGTGCTTGTCTCCCACAAATAAAGATTTTCCAATACGGTGTTGATCAGTCATTCTCATTGTTTAATATTTTAACATGTATATATATTTGTTTGTTTGATTTTTTTTAATGATAAGTTGTAATAAAAGCAATTTAACATTAAACTGGAGAATTACACAATATATATACATATATATATATTTTTTTTTTTTGTATTTTTAGTATTTTTACAAGAGGGGTGATAGTGACTTCGAAATTTTAGCCTGCTAGCCTACATCAGACTGTCAGGCAGAAACTTCGAAGTCATTGTTGCTATTCTTTATGTAAAAGTATAAGCGTGTGTGTGTGTGTGTGTGTGTGTGTGTGTGTGTGTGTGTGTGTGTGCAAGCATACACATACGCTATTTCATTTCTATGGTTGTTCTTCAGTGCTTTGGTCTAGCGTTCTCTTCGGTACTTTCATTGAGATGAAGAACATGAGAACAGTTCTAAAATGTTTACAAGACAATGTGTGTGTGTGACAAGATCCCTTTTTAATTTAATGTCAATGATAAAATCTGATTTCCTAATTAAAATACCGAAATATTGGCATATGTAGAATGGGAAAATTACTATTGGTGCCATTTTCATCGTGACCAATATGTAGCACTAACCTTAATTTGGACACAAAGTCCTTTACACTTTAGCATTTAAACTAGTCTGACCCAGGCCAAAATTCTGTCTTATGCTTAAATTGGCTAGATCCAGCCTCTCACACCTACTCTACAATGTTATTCTAAAAATATACAATCATGTCATTGAAGAAATAAGCTTCACATTTGACAGACTAATCAGAATGATCAAAAGTTAAAGTACAAGCTGCAGCAATGGACGCAATAGATAAGAAATTGCACAGTTTGAACCTTTCTTAGGGACCATGCTGTTATCCCATCAAAAAACATAGTTGTTATTTAACCCCAAGTGAGGTCTGATTGAGCAGAGTTATGATTAAAAACATTCCAAACATGACAATTCCATCTATTTAGCATGATGGAATGTGTCCTAACTTTCTTAAGATTGTAAGAGGTGCAATTTGGTGGAATTTAGCTGCTATTTCTAGAAGCTCAAGCATTTGCATAGAGGCACCCACATTGTTTAAAGCATGGATGTTGCTGTTCATTTTATTCTTTTGTCTCAAGAAGGCAGTCCTGATAAAGCAGAGCTTCAGTCAAGGGCTTTCCAGATGTAACCATTTTGAATTTTTTTTTTTTTTAGACATAGTCTCCCTATAGATATACTACAACTCAGACAACACTAATTTCTGTTTCTTTCTTTCTTTTAAGGCAGTAAGATGTAATTCAAGTATTTGGATAGAAATGTTGTCTGCTATTTCTAGCAAGCCAAGTAACCATAAAGAGGATATCCATTGACTTGAGATATATAGATGCATAAAAACAAGGTTTTGAGAAAATAAAAAATAACTAAATATTGGAAATGATATCAGTTTTTTGGTTCAAGAATTGGACAGTTTTTTAACTAATGCCAAAATAAGGGATATTGTGACAGAAAAATAAAATGGTAGACAGACTAATCAATGTTAACGAGAAGATAATCTACGTTTATGAAAACTTAAAATTTGAGATGAAATATTTAAAATATAATGAAGTAGAAAAAGAAAAATGTTGCAAGAGGGTGAGACAAACCCATAGCTTTTTATTGTAAATGCTTTTGTTTTAACTCTAAGATTTTGAATTTCTTTACCACAAACAAGTGTTCTTCAAATAAATCATACACAAAAAAAAAAAATCCAAAAACACAAATGTACAAAGAACTAAATAACATTCAAATATTGTTTTAGACATCATCGGCAAAGTGGAATTGTATAAAGACACAAACATGATTTTGTGGCCTTTTTTTTTTTTTTTAATACCTCGTTGTCAAAGATGTAGCTTTAAAGAATGATGTTTTGAAAACATATAATTTATTTATTTATGTTACAAAAATAAAACTAAACTAATTTTCCTTTTTTTTTTTTTTTTGAAGACCAAATTGTTGTCTTTATTTTATAAAATAAATATAAAATTAATTTGAGATATGTTTCTAAATTTTTAGATTAGAAAACATATTCATAAAAAGAATAGTTTTAATATATTAAAAATGCTAAATAAAAAGAGAAATAACAATATATTACACACACACACACATTTATAGATACACATACATACATATAAACTATTTATTTAGCATGTTTGTTAACATATTAAAACATTTTATTTATTTAAATATTCAAATGAGCAAAAGTAAAAATATATTGATAAATATAAATAGATTCAAATTAATCAAAATCGAAAGTTAAGTAATTGTATTTAAGGAGAATATTACTAAAACAATTTGTAGTTGTTGGTATTCTTTAAGCTAGCTCCTCAAACAAGCCAAAAAAAAAAAAAAAAGCTTGGATGTCACCATGCAATTAAACAATCCCTTACTTACCTCAATGCAGTTAAATCCATACAAAAATTGATCCAAGGTACAATTATGTAGTTGAACCAACAAAAGGATATACTTACAGACATGGTTTAAGTGAATTGAGAAGAAAAAATCAGAAGACAGGTAACCCCTCTTAACTACTTTCTGTTGCAAAAAACACTCCACTGAGCTAGCTACAATCGGTACAGGGTCTTAAATAGCTGCTTGGCTATGGTATGGTCTTAGGTCTCAGAATGTTTCTTTCAAGATTATTATAGATTGGCACCGTACCAAAATGTTGTTCTATATCGAAAAAAAAAAGTATCAGTGGCAGGTATTACTGTAAGAGGATCACATGACATGATACCCCATTCGGCATCAGAAAAGGTAGTAACTCCACATGTAATGCACACCGGTTGAGGTAACAAGCAAATAGTTACAACTGACAAACAGTAGTAGAGAACCGATAGCAGAGAGCTATCGGTACTATGCAACAACAATTCAGCCAGCCAGGCCAAATGGAAAACATCAGAACCATTCTCTGCCCAACATCTTTTTCTTTCCTAATTACCATTGCCACCATCACTATATAAGTTTTCTCTTTTATTTTTATTTCCTGTAAATTGTATTTATTTTATTATTTATTATTATTTTTTTTTTTTGTTTCTTTCAGATGCTGTGTGAGAAACCAAAGCATAAGAGAGAAACGAAAATACAGAGGGAGAGAAGAGAGAAAGAAAGAAAGTGAGAGAGAAAGAGAGGTGGGAGAGGGGGGGCTTGGGAGTTGCTAGCTATCTATATCAGACCAGAAATACCCCAGCTATGTAATATGAGAAACATTCCTACCCTGGTGTTCTTTTAAACATTTATGTCTACCCTTATCACAAACCAACTCCATCATCATCATCATCACTATGGCTGTCACCAGAGCATTGTTATCCCTATCACTTCCCCACCACCACCCCTCCTGTCAAATAGATTGTTCTAGTAATAACAATTAACTAACAAGGTTAATAATGCTTTCATATGGTTTTTAAAAACTACAATATTATACATTCAAGTGGAAATATAAATAGAAGCTGTAACATTTCTTAAAAGAAGGTCAATAATCCTATTAGAAAGAAATGCTTTTAACCTGTGTTTCATTGTGCACTTTGCATGTACACGTAGCAACAGGCAAAGCTGGATTGGATGACAGTGAACCAGTGATGGGGTTACAAATGGTGATGAAAGGACTGACAAACTGACTGATTGATCAAATGATCAACTAATCACGCTTATGGTTTGATTAGTTATTTAATTAACTAACAATAAGATGCAACAAATTATAATCAGTGCGTGTGTTTTTATTGGCAAAATGATCCTCCCAAGATACAACAATATATATATATATGATTATACCCTTTGTACTTCAGTATCTGCTTTGGTATGGTTTCTGCAGCTAGATGCCCTTCCTAATGCCAACCACTTTATTGAATGTACTAGGTGCTTTGTTCATACCACCAGCGCTAGTGGGGGGCCACCATACCATTTGCAAGACTATGAACTACTCTAAGTAACCATATCAACATGTGGTCAGAATGTTCTAGTAGATCTGTGCATGTTTCTAGAACATGAGGATCACTCTACACACTACCAATAAGCAGTGTCATTGAGTACTTTCCCAAGGGTCTCATGGGTTTAGGGACCTCAATTCTGATCTATGTATGTTGTGGTTTGTTGTCAATAAGTAAATATCATAAGGGCCGGTGTACCAATTTGCCTGGGGGCCTCATAGATCTAAGGGCCCTCATAGGTCTGGCGGCACAATTCCTATTTATGTATTACTGTCAGTAAATATAGGGCCCAAGATATTGATTTGCCCAGGGGCTTTATAATACTGCTAAGACAGCCCTAGTAATAGACCCCTTCTGGTGTTACTAGAACTGGTAGAACTAAAGAAGTAATTGAATATAGTCTTTGGGAACGAAACCTAAACTAATTCAACAATTATTTCTTTAAATTTCAGTGTGAAGCTATCTCAATGTTTAGGACAAAAATTCCTGTCTTGTTTTTAAAATGAGACAGGAATTTAGAAACTAGGAAATCTAGAACTACGTGATTAAAGAAAGCAATATCTGAAATCTAAAAAAATAATAGAAAATATATTTGAAATGAAACAAAAATTAGTTTGTACCTTTGTGTTTTTTTTTAATACAATGTCTTCACTGAAATAAATGTAAGTATTTATGATAACCATGGCAGAATTTGAAAATATTTAAAAGTCAGGCTGGATTGATAGCATTGAAAGTGATTTTATTACAATACAAAATAAAAAT
>NC_068987.1:4618122-4623279 GCF_001194135.2 Octopus bimaculoides
AGGAAAATAAAAATAAGAAATAAGTGGAAATTTTATCGGTGAGTGTGTTAAATTTTAAGGCACAATAAGAAAATGACTCTCCCCAGACACAACAGAATATGCTTCAACACACGAAATCACATAAAAAATCTTGCAAACCAAATCCAAAAACGAAATATATATATGTATATATATATATATATATGTGAGAACTAAGTTGTGTGCAGCTAACAAAAATGGTTATTTGGACCAAGTTATTTAATTGTCCACAAACTGAAATCTTTATTGGCCTAACAGAATCATTTAAAGATTATGACCTACATACGGATAGAAAAACAGCTCACATCATCTAGAGAATAGAACTATGAAGCAAATGAAACAAGGCTCAGTTCCATGAATTCCAACAAAGACTGAATTTTTTGTTTTTTTTTGTTTCTTGTTTCCTCACTTTTCCATTATTATGCTACGCACGATTAAAAAAAAAAAACAAGCAGATGTTACTAACATCTTCCAACCTAATTATATCCTCAACAACACAGAGAGCATATGCTGTGTTTATGGAACTGACACAGAACACATAAAATTAGACCATATTTTTGAGATGCTGGTGGAATCTCTTGAGCTAGATGCACATAGTATACTTTATTTATGCAAGCTGGCAATGCACCAGACAGAATTATAGAATAACACAAGATGCCCCAATGCATCATGGAAGTATGTTCACAGTTCTTCTATGAAATCTCGGGTTTCAGTCAACTGGCAGCCAAAGATGTCAGTTGTTTCAACAATATTAGAGGCTCGAAGCTGTATGCAGCAATGAGAACCGAACATACATACCCTATATAACTAAGCTTCTACCTTTTATTTGTTTCAGTCACTGGACTGCGGCCATGCTTCAGCACTGCCTTGGAGGGTTTCAAACAAACAGATGAACCCCCAATACAAGTATTTTTTGAAGTCTAGGATTTATTCTACTTATTTTTTGCTGAACCGCAAGCTGAAGGGGTAATGATCAAAACACACACACACACACACACACACACGGACATATATTTAATGATGGCTTAGCAGGTCAAAACTTCAAAGTTACTGTCAATAATATTCTTGTTAAAGAATAATAAATTTGTGCTCCATCAAATGCACATCAGTTTGATGTAAAATTGTTTTTATTATAACATAAAAGCAAACATTAATATATCTATCTATCTATCTATATCTATTTATCTATCTATATCTATCTATCTATCTATCTATCTATCTATCTATATATATATATATATATATATATATATATATATATATATATATACACACACACACATATATATTGTTACTATTATGTTGAACTGTCGTATGTCAAATGTCACCAAATGCATTTTTTCCAATATTTATTTTTGCTTGCCATAACTGGTTCTTTTGGTCAAACTATCGTATCTACAGCTGCTTCAGATGCCAAGATATCAAGATTTTGTCAAAGTGTAGTACAACGGTTTTGCTATGGACTGGTGAAACTATTTTTTTGCATTTTCTGAAAAGACGTTTTGAACTTACGACGCTTTTGCGTTATAGCAACAATATATGTGATGGCTTTGTTGAGAAGAACTAATAAGACCAAAACATGTCCATAATTTTCAATAGTTAGTTTTAAAGACAAGACTCAGTCCAACATTGGTATGGATCCTGGGTTTAAAACTAACTGATAAAACTAATGTATATATCTATCTTTATTTTCTGAAAATTTCAATTGGCTGTTATTATTAGAATTATCTCCCTTAGTTGCTTCTTTATATATATATATATTTTAAACACTATGTTGATTTTGTCAAATAAACTCACAGTTAAAGTTTCTGAATACAACATGTGTTAAATATGTAACACCCTAACATGAATATGAGATGTGTCTCTGCCAACAGCTATAGGCAACAGTGGTAGTGGTTGTGGTGGTGGTGGTGATGATGTTGGAGATGATGGTGGTGGTGATGATGGTGGGAGTGATGATCATGATCATGATGATGATGATGATGACGATGATGATGGTGGTGGTGGTGATGATGATGGTGGTGGTTGTGGTGGTGGTGGATGCAGCAGAACCAGCCAAGTTAGTGATAAGGCAAATGAGAGTAAGAAAGAAAAAAAAAATAAATAAATAAATAAAATAATAATAATAATAATATTAATAATAATAATAATAATAATAATAATAATAATAGTCTGATGATGTATTATCATCAGAAATGAAAGAAAAACTATTTTAAAGAATGTCACATTAATGAGAGCATATAAAGTGGAACAATACCATTGAAACTAGCAGAAAGAACATTGTGTACGCATATATGTATGTATGTATGTATGTATGTGTGCATGTGTGTGTATGTATGGATGTTTGTATATGCACACAAGTACAAATGGCAGTGATGAAAAATAAAGGTAACCTGACTGTTAATGATTACCTCAGGTAGCAACAGAAGACCTGTTGTGTTTTTGTATTTTTTGTATTTTCATGTTGCCAAACATTTGACACGCTCCCAGAAAGCAGTTAAGAGTGAACCATGTCAAATGATTCTATCTTAAAACTGATTTATACTCGTCATACAAACATACATTCATTGCATACACACATATATTATACACACACATGTATATTGTACATACGCACAACCAATTGCTACGTGACCCACACCCAGGTAACATCTGATGCCTTATTTATAGTTTTTTGGTACTAGATGTGGAACCTTCACCACCAGCATCACCACCACCACCACCACCACCAACACCACCACCACCACCAGCATCACTACACAAATAGATGGCATAGCTGCAAGAGCTGACATGAAACAGTGTATGAAGAGTTTGGAAATTTGAGAACCGATATAATGATGTCTTCTTGAGAAACAAAACAAAACAAAAAAAAAAGACAGGTAGTGGTGATAATGATGATGTTGATGATGATGATGAAGTGAAGAATGCAGAAGAGGAGGATTTCGAAGAGGTGCAGGATGAGAATAGTAAAAGAGGGTTTATAAAGCTTAAGACACTTAATTAAGTTGTATAACGAATGAAGTGTAATTATTAGGAAACACGATTTGTTTTGTTATCAGTTGCTTATATTTCTTCTGTTATCTCAACACTATCAGAAAATGAGAGAAAAGATACTTTTACCAGTCACTAATCATGTATATATTATGTGAGTAATGTTGTAGTAGTAGTAGTAGCTGTAGTAGTAACAGTAATAATAACAGTGATGATGATAATAATAATAATACCAACAAAATTGTTATTATTATTATTATTATTATTATTATTAGTTAGCTGGCACATTTCACTGAAGTCAACTTTGCCTCTCACCCTTTAAGGGTTAGTAAAATAAGTATTATTTGAGCACTGGGGTCAACGCAGTCAACAAGCCCTCACCCCTAAAATTCCAGGTTTTGTGCCTATAGTAAAAAGAATTATCATTATTATCATTGTTATCATTATTATTATTATTATTACTATCTTTATTATTATTGTTATTATGCGGTGCGTAAAAATATGAGAATTATTGAAACATCTCTTTACATGTTTGTTTCTTCGACAGCCTTGGAAAGCTAAAAGTTTCTATTAATATATTAATATCTGTAGAACCTGCTGCCACTCCACTGCTGTATTACCGTACTACTAACTAAATAACTTATCTCACCATCGTGATTAGTAACAATAATAGAATTTAGATAACATCATCCCACATACCTCAATACACAATTTACACCACATTTCATGCTCATATTAAATAGTTTTGCATAGATTTTCCAGATCAGCCTAGCCTTTGTTTTTTTCTCTTTCACCGTTTGAAGAACATTTGTATAAAATATGTATTTTATCTATTCCAAGAAAGAAAATAAAACCCAGCCAAACAAGCTGCTTCTTAAACTGCTCATTGTAGCCCATCTCTTAATCTCAATTACATCGAAGCCTTAGTTTTGAGTCCCAAATCTCAAAGAGCACTGATGGCATGACAGACACATTGATATCGGAGCAAAATTAGCTCCAGGAAGGCCCAATTTTGCATATAGAATCTGATGGCATAACATAGAAGACAAATGATCATATTAGACACATTTCAATTTCAGCAGCACATGTTCAGGAAAAAGTGAACATCAGAAACAAAATTAGCTTATAGGAGGCCCAACTTTGCATAAAGAACTCAGGGTGATTTTTTGAGATTTTTTTGGGGGAAAAATGGGTGCCATCAAATACAGTATCTGCAAAATGACAAATGGATAAGCTAGTTTAATACTAGTTTAACAATTTGTCTATCTCAACTAGCGCTGTACCAACTATTTTCTCATGGAATACTGATCAGCATTAATAATCTTCCAGAATTTATTCTAGATTCCTGTATTCCATTCCAAGTTCAACTCCTACTGATGCCATGTATGACTTTTATTCTACCAGGAATAAATTGGTGAAACCGTTAGAGCATTGGATGAGGTGCCTTGCTGCAGTTGCTCTAGTTTGTCCTCATCTTGTTTGTTGTTAACACGTTTTGGCTGGTATACCTTCCAGCCTTCATCAGGTGTCTTGGGGAAATTTCGAACCTGGGCTCTCATTCCTTAGGTATTTTTCGATGTTATTATTATTATTATTATTATTCAGGTCACTGCCTGGAATCAAACTCAGAATCTTGGGGTTTGTAGCCCGTGCTCTTAACCACTACACCATATGCCCGTCAAATGTAAATAATGTAACTAAATTAGGTTTGTATTATGCCCCAAGAGGGATGAAAATCAGAGTTAGCACCAATGAGATTTGACATAGGGGTTTTTATCTTTCAAAATAGATTTGCCTGAAATCTAGGAGAATGTTCAGTGCTTCAATAACCGAGAGTTAGGTGCAAAGTAATGGAAACCAGTTTGTGATATGATTTACTGCAGCTGAGTGAAGCAATTACTAGAGGAAACCTAAGTAAGCAGATTCTTACAAGAACCCTACAGTGGCAGTGCGATAGAGAGAGAGAGAGAGAGAGAGAGAGTGGAGAGAGAGGTGAGAGAAAGAAGCTAAAGACATCAGGTAAGCATTGAGCAACAATATAGAAAATAACTGTAATTGATATATTTCAAGGGGGGGGGGGAATATGTTTATTTTGGTTCACAAAAAAAAGAAAAAAATGAGAGAGAGAAAGAAAAAAAGAACAGAAAG
>NC_068987.1:4623289-4625666 GCF_001194135.2 Octopus bimaculoides
ATATGTATATATGTGTGTGTGTGTGTGTGTGTGTGTGTGTATATGTATATGTGTGTGTGTGTGTGTGTGTATATGTATATGTGTGTGTGTGTGTGTGTATGTGTGACCAAAATGCTCATTAAAGTATTCTTAGGTGTTTTGCTACTTAAAGATGAAAGCTAGTCAAACGTATAAAAGAATTATGGGAGTGATGATGAAGATGAGGATATAAGGGATAACGATAGGGATGATGATGATGATGATGATGACAGTAATAAATAAGGATGATGGTGGTGGTGGTAGTAGTGGTGGTGGTGGTGATAAGCATGACAACACTACCAATACATAAAATTTGTTACGTATCTTCTTAATCTTGAATCATGCAACACAAGGCCAGAGTTCTGAAAATGTTACTCCAGAAATGCTATTTCGCTGCAAATATGCAGGGATGCAAATGGCAATTTATGCGCGGCAATGCTCGTTTTCCCCTTAAACTTTTGACCTTCCAAGTTTGGGTAAAGTATGCAACTATTATTAAAACTAATATTTGGCAACTATGCTGAACTGCTGCCGGCTACTAGCATAGAAGTTACCTTTTTTTTTTTATTTATTTGTGTTGGTTTTGTTCTGTTTTTTTTTTCTTTTGGTTTTTGTTCTTTATTTCTTCTATAGTTTTATCCCCTTCCATCTAACCCATGAAATGTTATTCTGCTTAGAAAGTCTCGGAAGAGATACAAAATGGCAACATTTTTAAGACTGGAAGGAAGGAAGGAAGGAAGTGAAAGAGGAAGTGGGCAGGAAAGGTGAATCTGTTTGACCCTCCTGCCTGTCTGTTGTCTGTCTGGAGAAGGCAATTACTGAAGCGAAATCACAGGCAAAATATATATATATAAGAAATGTGAGTTTCTGACAGCTTTGCCAAGGTGAAGGTGAACAGCACGCCAATTAAAATGGCTAAATCATATTGGAGATGTTTGAGAAGATGGAAGTAGAGCTGTCTATAACATTGCCTAACAGACAAATGCGTGATACATATATATTTCATAGCAGCAGCAGCAGCAGCAGCAGCAGCAGCAGCAGTAATATGAACAGTAGTAACACTACTCAGAGTTTAATAATCTGGCAGTTATTCTATAAAGAGGATTAAGACATTTACAATATTGATATTTCATTCCTTCTTGATTAAAATAGTTTGTAGCCATTGTACTAATGTTGTTGTTGTTATTGAGTTCCAAGCCATCAGATTCAACAGATCTTTGCTCAAAAGCTTCCCAGGTGTGGTTATCATATCTTTATTTCTGTCACAGTGCAACTTGGACTACATCATTCAATGTCGCCTACCCTTTTTTTTAAAGACGGTAGAATGTGATTATTGAGAGACATTTGGCAGTTATTTCTAGCAAAATCAGTGACCACATAAAGCACCCTTGTGGTGCCTGAATAACTCAGTCAGTAGAACAACAGCTCAGCCATCATCATACTACACACACACACAAAATGGGCTTCAGTACAGTTTCCATCAATCAAATTCACTCACGAGGCAATGTTCTGTTCAGGGCTATTTGTAGAAGACGTTTGCCCGAGGTACCATGTGGTTCCAAAGCAAGCTTCATCTGCTAATCTTTCATGTTTAACATGTACAATACATTAATCTACTTAGCGATTTTCTCATATCCCTACTTTCACAAGAATGGTGAGAAGGTTTAACGCCTGTTTTCCAAGCTGTCATGGGTTGGATGGTTTGACAGGGGCTAGCCAGCTGGAGAGCTGCACCAGGCTCCAATTGTCTTGGTTTCGACAGCTGGATGCCCTTCCTAATGCCAACCACTTTACAGAGAGTCCTGGGTGCTATTTTACGTGGCACCATCACAAGTGCTTTGCATATTAAACCAGAAGCACATACTTTATCATGTTTATATGGATTAATTCATGTTGGCAACAACTACATTTAAGCAAATTAGGGCCGATAACATTAAGCAGAGGATATAAGAGTATCAGGGAACTTTTGATTCTAAGCAGAAAATTTTAAAGATAACCATTTGCAAAAGAGAAAACCATACCGAAAGCAACAGAGAACAGGAATGGAAAGAACGAGAGAAACAGAGAGAGATAGAGAGAGACAGAGAGAGAAAAGGAAGAAAGTAGCTCAACTTTTGAATTCCCAATTACTTACCCTTTTGCGTCTTTCTTCTGCTTCTCGTTTCTTGCGTTCTTCTTCCTCTTTCTTCTGCTGTTCGTCTTCTGCCTGTCGTCTTACAGCTTCTTCGGCAGCACGTTTTTCTTCTTTGATCTTTCTTTGAGCCTCTTCTGCTTCTCGGCGTTCCCTTTCCTCAGCTTCCTTCTTTCGGCGTTCCTAAATGCAATCGACCAGTTTTTGAACGATGAATAAAGCAGAAAC
>NC_068987.1:4625888-4626478 GCF_001194135.2 Octopus bimaculoides
TAATACAATGCATTGTATATTTATCCTAAATGCATTCAGGGAGATTCAAATGTGAATATACTATTAATTTCTATTTTATGGCAACTTTATTTTCATGACACACTCATTAGTGCAAGGGACTCTAAGACAGCTGCTGTTTCAATGTTGTTTAGTCTCATCAGTGACAGACACGTTGTCGTGCAATTACTGTTAATACCTTGTTCAGAGATTTAACATTGCTTGTTTTCACTTTTTCGAGATCAGTGAACATCTCACTGGAAAAAGTATATACGTATTTGCATCGGGACATCTTTCGCATCAAAGATCGTGATTGTCGTATGCTGATGACGGGTAAATACCCAGAAACTCGAGTCTGTGCGTATCACAGATCAAGATGGGAAGGATGACTTCCCTTTGCAAATACAGACAGGACACAGATGTGTGTCAATAGCCAGCTGGAGGAGATGTTCTCCTGGGGCTAAAAGCAACAGTAACATTGTTAGGGTTTAGCCGCATTTAAGTGGCAAATATACTTCACGTTATTAATATGTACTAATTTTATCTTCATTATTATTTTAAACTTAAACTTCGTTCAACTTGTATTTAAAACA
>NC_068987.1:4626975-4629049 GCF_001194135.2 Octopus bimaculoides
TTATCTGCCAACAGCTGTTCCCTCTTCAAACAATCTCTAATACTAAGATAATATTTGTGAAAACCTTGAACAGGAATGCTTTGTTGATGGGTTTCCCCCCTGCTGTTATAATATCTGCTCCGTTATCTATGCCTTCGTTGTTTTATCATTAATATCATTTTTTTTTTTCCTTTCCACTCCATTTTCTCAAAATACTAGAAATAACCAAATGTACCAAGTTTCACCCTAATATAACGAACCCATTATTTATATATTACCAAGAAGCTATTTTGGTGTATTGAAAGCTACAGGAACCTGGAATCTTCTGGGTAAAACTAGCTAAAACTGGTGTAAACTGGTGTGAAATTAGTTAATCAAGGTAAAGGTAGTTAAACCATGGTAAAATTAGCCAATCTGGTTTAAACTGGCATGGAACCAGTTGATCGTAATGAAATATAAGTCAGCATTATTATCGCTGCCATCACCGTCATCATCGTCATTTAATGTCCATTTTGCATGTTGGTATGGGTTGGACAGTTTGATAGGAGCTGGTAAGGCCAAGGGTTGCATCAGGCTTCATTGTATGTTTTGCCATGGTTTTTTTATGACTGGATGCCCTTCCTAATGCCAACCACTTTACAGAGGGTACTGGGAGCTTTTTATGTGACACCAGCATTTGAAGTACTTGAATGATACTTCAATTTTTTTCAAACCACAAAAGAATGAAAGGCAAAAACAACAACATTACAATAATAATAATAATAATAATAATAATAATAATACAAACCTCATTTTCTTGTCGCCTCTTTTCTTCTTCAGCAGCAGCAGCTTCGGCTGCAGCAGCAGCAGCAGCAGCGTCCTGCAAAAGATGAGAGCAACAGAGTTTTAGCTTATGATAAACATGATGGCAAACCTTAGAACGGAAAATGACAGAAAATAAATACAGGGAAATAATTGTTAAAATCATCAACAGATCTTTTATTGGTTATTCGTTCATCTGAACTTATACAAGTGGCTGAGAATTCTACAGACTCTTGTACTTGTAACGTGATCCTCAAGCAGAATCATCATGCTACAGCATGTAACAAAACTGGTCCCTTCAATTACAGGCACAGTTTCTCCAGTGAGTAGCTGCACTGTTTCTATCTACCAATGAATTTACTCGTAAAAAGTTTAAGTTAACAAGAGGTTGTAGTGGAATACATTTGCGAAAAGGGCTGTGAAATAGGATCAAATGAGAGCCCTTGCACTTGTGAAGTAAAAACCTTCACCGTTTCACCAAATGTGTATTCAGTTTTTGCATACATGCACATATACATACATATATACATGCAAGCAAAAAAGTGCACATATGCAAGAAAACCAAAGTCTCATAGATACAGTATGAAGATATACTGAAGACCATATGCAACCAGACAAACTGACACAGCTATAGACATAAATATAATTACTCACAAAATCATAGAATTATGTGAAGTTATAATTCATGGCCCCTTTATTTACATATTGATTTATTTATTTGTCTCTTCAAGAAACCAAATTTAAAACCAAGTCTCAGATAACTAACTCTTGTAGCTTGTAAAAATCAAAAAATAATTCCTGCCAGTATGTCTGTGTGTGTCTGTGTGTGTCTGTGTGTCTGTATGTCTGTGTATGTCTGTGTGTGTGTATATGTGAGCATGCATGTGTGTGTTAGTGTTTTACCATTGTTACGTAGATAAAGTGCATTAATCCAAATGCACAGTGTCTTGTATCTGCACTGTCTGTAATTTTGGTAGACAATGGACAAAAGAGACATTATTGACAGACTGTCAGAGAGAAAAATATGGAGATTATCAAAAAAATAACACAGAAGCTAATAAACTGGAAAAGCTAAAGAAAAGGAAAAAAAAAACAAATCTTGGACTATTTTGCTTTACCAACAACCATATACATATACATATATATATGTGTGTATATATATATGTATATATATATACATCTTGGTCTATCTTGTCTTAGCAAAAACTATATATATACATATATATACACATATATTCCTTGGACTACTTTTGTCTTAACAACAACAACTATATATATATATATATATATATAT
>NC_068987.1:4629792-4647777 GCF_001194135.2 Octopus bimaculoides
ATATATATATATATATATATATATATATATATATATATAAGAATTTGCATGTAAATGAGAAAAGAGGAGGATATAAAACTAATACTGAGGTTCATGCAGAAAGGAAAAATGAAAGTGCAAAAAGGAAAGGGTAATATATATACAAAAGAATAAGGGATAAGGTGAGAGAGAAAAGGGGGGGGAGGTAAAGGGAGATGGGGAAAATAAGGAGTCACACCTGGAAGAAAAGAAAAATAATTGTGTGGCAGAATTTAAAAAAACCATGTGAATATTAAGTAGATGCTGGTGCGATCAGAGATCAAACCTGGAAGAAGAGTAGGACAAAAGAGGAAAATTCTAGGAATAGTTTGACTGTGAACCTCCACACACAGACACACAAAGGGAATTAGTAAAATATTGGTTGACTTATGGCCCCTAGATTTGACCAGGTAACAGCTAGTCCACTTTCTAAATTCTATTTAAAAACAGAGCAGCAAATGGCCCTTAATTTTAATGGGATGTAGCTGCTAGTCTTAGCTGTTAAACTAACTAGCCTTAGTTGGTTTGTTTTATGTCTTTTTGACCCCTAAATTTTTTAGGGTTAGCAAGCTAGGTCTAGTAAGCTACAGGACTGTCTAATATTAAATTGGCCAGCACAGAAAGACCCCTAAAATCTTTTAAGGACAGCAAGCTAGATCTAGTAAGTAATCTAATCTACAAGTCCATCTCTGAAGGGGGTCAATGTCCCATCAGGCAATAAAATAATTTTGTAGATGTGTCAGCCCCTGTGACACCAGACTTGCCTGGGACCAACCACAAATGCGAACAGTAAAACTCTCACACAAAAACACAAGCTTTATTGAGTCAGACGTTGTGACTCTCCAGCACAGAAATGTGTTACACTTGGAGCAAATGTTCTGCTGCTGAAAGTAACGAGAAAGAATCTACAATAAAACTGTTGCAACTTCCAGATATCTCTCCAACCCATTCTCAAGTTTCTTCAGTCTTTCTTAAGGATTATTTTCTTTCTCGGTTATTTGCTCCAAAATAATAAACATAACTGGTTTAAGTCACCACAGAAAATTATCCAGCTGAATGGCTCTCAGTAAAATTTGTGCAAAGAGAAAGCTTCTATGCAAGACTCTCAATAAGGGGTTAACAAAACGAAATTATTCTTATAGAACAAGTTTCAGTAGAATCACTTGTCTTGTTAGATTCTTTTCAACTGGCTACTTTTTCCACTGAACATAAATATTTGCCATTTGAGCCTTGGAATTATCAAAATAGTTGTTTCAGAACAACACTATTTGTTCTATTCTTAATTTGCTCAAGTGTAAGAAATGCCTGGCCAAATAACGGTTTAGTGATCTGTCGAAAGAAAAGAATATAAAAAGAAAAAAAAAGGAAGAAAAAAGAAATTCACAATGAACATTTTCAGTCAATGGTTTTTAGCCTTTAGTTATGGCATCACATTTTCTGCAATATTAATGAACTTCTGACCAGGTAATCATGAACCAAGTTTTCATGCAATGACTGTGGTGAAATGCTACTGGGGAAAACTACAGTTTACTGAAAGAAGTCCAGCTCTGCCTGTCTGGCAATGAGGAGGATCTGACACCAAATTCACTGCTTAATGATTAAGGATAAAATAACTGACCAGTTGTTGATACCACTGACCCCCCCCCCTGTAGTGTGAATGCTTAAATTTACACTAAAAAAAAAAAAACTCTGCCAATATGGAAAAAATATCATCATAGCTTAACATCCACTTTTCCATGCTTGCATGGGTTAGATGAAATTTGGAGAGTTGGATTTTCTACAGCTGGATGTCTTTACTGTCACCAATGCCCACCTGTTTCCAAGCAACATAATATTCCTCCATGACCAGACATGTTTTCATGGAAGATTGGAAACAAAAGATGCTGCTTGTATGACAGTGACTCTCATTTACAACATTCACGGAATCAAGGCAAGGAGAAACACTCACACAATGAGCTTCTTTCAGTTTCCATCAACCAAATCCACTCACAAGGCTTTTGCTGGCCTGGGGCTATAATAGAAAACTGTTGCCCATAGTCCCATGCAATGGAACTGAAACCAAGACCATGTGGTTGAAAAATAAACTCCTTAATCACACAGCCAAGCCTGCACCTATATGTAGAATCTCTTTCAGTCTTTTAGGTAGCATTCAGGATATTGTGCCAAGTGCACCAATTACCACAAGAATAATTGTCTTGGTCTTCCAGTCTTCTTAACTCTGTGGGTGAATCCTGATATTTCTTAATTTTTTTCAATTTCTTTGGTAGACTTATGATAGGAAATTACAGTGTATAATCTTACACTGTTTACTACTACTACTACTATTACTACTACTACTACTGCTACTACTACTTATTTTTATTATTATTTATATATTATTTATTTATTTACATTTTAGGTGAAGACATGAATTTCAAATAAAAATCTTTTGCACCCAAAATTATTATTAATTATTATTTATATTTTTATATTGTAGTTAGTAATAAAGGATGGCCATAAATGAAGCTAGACCATTGTGAAATGTTCATTGTTTGTTTGGAAGTCTATAGACCAAGTCTATACTAGGAGAAATCTCACAGCAAGTCTATTAGGAACCATAAACAAACCTCTTCTTCTTTCCGTCTGCGTTCTTCAGCAGCAGCAGCACCGTCCTGTAGAATCAAAGTAGAACAATTTTTGCCTTTTTTAATTGTTAGTCCAAAGATTACTAGTTGCATGACAGTAGTTTACTTTAAATAATGGGCTACGAGGTGGACTTATCAAAAAACTAAGTCGTCTTAAATAAAGCAATGGAGGTCTTAGACTTGGACAACTGAAAAATAAGTTACTAACTTAAAATTTATTGTTTCTTAAGTAAAGTTACAAAACGGTTATAAATGTTCCTTATTTGCGGATTTTTGATTTTAGATTTGGCAACCAAATCCAAAAAAGAGAAGGATTATCATTATTCTTTAAGTGGAACACTTGAAAATTGCTAACCGTAATTGAATGAAAGCTGAGGTAATGTTAAAAATATCCACAAATAAAGAATTTATCAACGTGGTGTTGCATTTGCACTCTTACTGTTCACCACTAACATGTGTGTATGTGTATATACACACACATACGCACAAGCATATATATTACATAACAAAAGTAAACTACATTAACTACAAAATAAACATTATTTCTTTTAATAATGATTGATGTTAAACATGTTTAAAGTGTTAAATATAATGTTAAATTTAGTTTGTATTTTTGGTCTTTTTTTTTTTACATTCAGACTCAAAAAGCTGAAAAAGAAAGGCATTGTTTGATAAAATGCAGAAAATAATTTCTTATCACAGAAACCAATCTCAAACTATAACCAGGTTTAAAATATCTAAATAACTATTTCAGTACTTGTATAATACTTAAATCTAAATTATTAAATTAATAATAAGAAGAAGAGAAGGTAGAATTGGCAAATTAAGGTTGATTCTATTCCAAGTCAAACATTTTCAAAGTTGGATTATGCAGATGTATGAGTAACAGTTCATGTTTTTAGCTAAAATTTATTGTTAAAGAAAAGAATAGAAATAGGATAGAATAATAATGGCAAGTAAGAATTCTTTGTAGAATTTTAGCATACAGAACGTTGTAATCTGATAGTTGAGAGCAACACAGCAGGTGATAGATTCTATACTTGCAGAAGCTACAAATCTCAAAGAAATTTGGGATTTGGAAGCTGTTACATAAATCACCTCAATTTTCTGTAATGATTCACAACTCGTTAAGCCCGACGAATAATTTTGAACTTTTAGTTGTCTGCTGCAAGAGATCTTGTAATGAGAGCTCAACATGTTTAAGAATACAAATATGAGCAGAAATAACTGTTTTATAAATAATTGTTTCAAAGAAACTTCTTCATATAATCTTCAGTTCCCTCAGAGTACTCTTGTTAATTAATAACTTGTCACCTGTAATCAAAGAAACCTTTTACCTTTTAGAAAGGTCTCTCTGATTACGGCTGGCAATCATGCTCCATATGCCAAGCTGTCCTCTATTTGTTTAACACCAGGTCATTTCTGATTAAGTAAACTTATGATCAAAGGTGATCCAACCAGGAACATCCCAGCTTTCTTTTTATATCCAGGACAACATTTTATAATGTGTCTTTCCTTTTCTTTTTTAAGACTTGAGACAGTTGGGTGCTATTTCTAGCATATCAGGACATGTAAGCCCTTTCATTGGCTTGCATGTGGTCTTATCGAAGCCCATAGGAGATATACTTTGATGCAGTTTTCTGTATAGCAGACTGAGAACATGGCACTTAATCTGTTTTTGACTGTGCAGAACAATTAGCAGTGAATCTGGAAGAGACAGGCCGAGCCAGTTCTATTAATTGAGAGTAGCTTCAATTTATCTAGACTAAGAAAAGAATTTCAAGATAGAGAGGCAGTTAGTTGACCTTCAGTTATTTTTGGCATGTATGTACGTGTTTTATCAAGGTTGGAATAAAAAAGAAAATGGCTTTGGTCACTCGACTAGTCAATGTGTGGTGGAAACATGAGAGAGAAGCACCAACAATGAACTCTGAAGGAATTATCTTTAGAGAATATTTTATCAAAGGTCAAATAATTTTGGTTACATATCATATATTTGTATTGTTCTTACAACTAACAAAAGCCATGGCTCAAGATAACCACCGTACGACTGCTTTGCTGATGTGAATGGTTTAGTTTAACTGGACGATCAATTTAAGAGAGAGGAACAAAACTATAAGTTAATTAATTAAACACTTAAATACTAATGATGTCTTACAGATTTCATATAGAATACACAAGTGAGTAAATGCACAAAATGCATATATATATATATATATATATATATATATATATATATATATATATATATATATATAGTTCTTCATCAAATGTTAATTATTAAGACTCAGGCCATGCTACTCATGGCCATGGAAATTATGTAAAATAAAATTTAAAATACTCTGTAAAAACAAAATCAAGAAATACCTGCATTCACAAAGTAATTAATTAAGAAACAAAATACTTTTGTAGATGGGGGCTAATATTATAGTAACTAATCAACAAGTTTGTCTTTAAGTATCAGAGAAATCAAGTTAGTAGAATGAATATCAAACTGGCTCAGAGAATAGGAAATATTTATTTGTTTATTTAAGACAATGAATCAGAAATGGTAAAACAGTGGAACCAAATATTCTTACCATCTTAATGACAAAATTGTTTTACTAAATTCTTCATTGTTTTTAAGATTAATTGAAACAAAGGCAATGGATTTCAATAGAAATATGGTAAGAAAAAGAGTAAAATCTTAAAATTAAACAAAAATCAATGGTATTTTGTTTCCTTTGGTGCCTTATTAAGAATGATCTTAATCTAAACATTTAATCAGAAATGGAAACTATAAATGAAAACACAAAAACAATTATGCTTACAATCTGTAAAAAAATATTATATATGTATATATAGTATATAAATATATGAAAAGGATAAACATTTGTGATGTATAAGGGAGTGTATATGCAATCAACTTTTCACTGGATGGTACTAAAATGTGGAATTATTTGTAATAATAAATCTAAATAGTATGCTGATGATACAAAGCTTTTAATGGTTTTGCACCATACAATACAATTATTGTAGTAAATCTCATTTGTGTCTGCAGGGATCAGGGTACAAACAGCAATTCATTGAATTGTGGTATTTTTTTAAGCATGCAAAATAAAATCTTTAAAAGAGGAAAAAATAAGGATTGAAAATAAATTAAGAGAAATGTTAAATTTGGGGGAGATTTAGTTTGTGTCCATAAATACCCTCTTTTCTTTTTATTTTATTTTTGTGGAATACCATCAAAAGAAATATTTTTTCAATAATTAATTAATTTTCAGCAATATCAGAGATAATCATTTTTCATTTGTTTGACAGACATATGTTACTGGCACATAAAAATCACCATTCGAGTGTGGTCATTGTCAGTGCCACCTGACTGGCTCCTGTATTGGTGGCACATAAAAAGCACCATTCAAGCTTGTCAATGCCAATACTGCCTGACTGGCCCTCGTGTCAATGGCATGTAAAAAAAGCACCCACTACGCTCTTGGAGTGGTTGGCATGAGGAAGGGCATCCAGCTGTGGACACTTTGCCAGATCAGATTGAAGCCTAGTGCAGCCTTCTGGCTTGCCAGTCCTCAGTCAAACTGTCCAACCCATGCCAGCATGGAAAATGGACGTTAAACAATGATGATGATGATGATGAATTCTCTTGTTAAAACCTGGTCAGAGAAGTAATGTACAGGTGAGAGACAAATACCTGTTTACTTCTATAGCAAGTCACACCTGAATGACTCCACAACATGAATAGTGCTGATAATCCAGAGATCAAATGCTAAATCAGTTAATCCAGCAAGTAGGGCCTCACACCAGTGAAGTGGGGGGGGGACAGCTGGTGCACTGTAAAGCTATGGAAAGGAAGGCCCTAGAGAAGAGCTACTTGCTCAAATGGCTGAGTATTCCAAAGAAATATGTCCTCAAATCACAGTTTAGATCACCATGTGTGTATGTGTTTTCTTTTATTCTTTTATTTGTTTCAGTCATTTGACTGTGGCCATGTTGGGGCACTGCCTTTAGCTGAAGAAATCGACCCCAAGTCTTATACATTATTTACATTATTTACATTTGACGGATATTTGTCTTCATCATGTTTGTTGTCAACACAACGTTTCGGCTGATATACCCTCCAGCCTTCGTCAGGTGTCTTGGGGAAATTTCGAACCTGGGTTCTCATTCCTAACGATGTTACTATTATTATCCGTCAAATGTAAATAATGTAAATAATGTAAATAATTCCTCATCTCTTAAATATAGAACTGTATTACCCAAGTCTTATTTTTTGTAAGCGCAGTACTTATTCTGTCGGTCTCTTTTGCTGAACTGCTAAATTACAAGGATGTAAACACACCAACATCGGTTGTCAAGCGATTGTGGAGGAACAAGCACAGACACACAAACATATAAATATATACGATGGGCTTCGTTCAGTTTCCATCTACCACATCCACTCACAAGGCTTTGGTCGGCCTGAGGCCATAGTAGAAGACACTTGCCCAAGGTGCCATGCTGTGGGACTGAACCCGTAACCATGTGGTCGAGAAGCAAGCTCCATACCACACAGCCACTTCCATGTGTATATATAATAGTGAAGACACATGGCTCAGTGGGTAGGTTAATCGGCTCACAATCATAAGATCATGAGTTCGATTCCTGGTAGTACATTGCGTCCTTGAGCAAGACACTTTATTTCACATTGCTCTAGTCCACTCAGCTGGCAAAAATGAGTTGTACATGTATTTCAAAAGGACCAGCCTTGTCACATTCTGTGTCACACTGAATCTCCCTAAGAACTATTTGAAGGGTACACATGTCTGTGGAGTGCTCAGCCACTTGCATGTTAATTCCACAAGTAGGCTGTTCTGTTGATCAAATAACTGGACCACTCAACATCATAACTGATGGATTCTCAGTTTATATATATATATATATATATATATATATAAATATACACACACACAACGTATACATACAAATATCCAATTCTTAATATAGCCTTAGATGCTTGTAGCATCTCCAACATTTACGGAAAATTAAGTTGATAAACAAAAATTGCATCAGAAAATTTTTTTTATATATATATATATATATCTTTAATACTTTCAGTTCCTGTAGGTCACTTTGCTAATATTAAAGGTATTTCAAAAGGAACCATCTCACTGCAAAATACAAACACACGTTTGGAAAAGAGCAAATTGGAGCTTATCAACTGCTATCATTTGCATTGCTGTTTTTAAAAACTGTAGAATCACAGAATGTCACAGAATGTCACAGCATATTTCATTGTTTTCAACATTGAAGCTAGTCTCTTTGCATTCCATGTTTTATTCTATGATGCAGTTTTTACGAAACTATGTCGTTTATTCAGAGAATTTCCTGAACATAATGAGTCTGAATGTGTAAGAGTCTTTTCTTTATTTATTTATTTAGCATTACCATCATCAGATATCTAAAGTCAGACAAACAAATGGAGAAAACTGCTGTTAACAATCAGGAAATATCATTACAGCTACAGAAAAATGAAAAATATATAACCAGTGTAACAATCTTCAGAAAAACCTACATTTTGCAAACCTAGATTGCCTTGTGCAAATGTAGGTTTAAGAAAAGCAGTATTGATGGCGCAAGTTTATTGTTTTTCTTTCTTCGAAATCTTGAGTAATGTGCCAGCAGGTGTCAGGAAATAAATAAAATAAATGCAGACAAACAGTCAGACAGAAGGAAGGAAAGACGTAGAGAACACTACAGAGATATTGTTTGCAGTATTTTCGACTTTGGCAAACAATCAACTAGTTGACATTTTTTTTTCTAAAGCAAGTTGAGATATTGAGACATTTATTATTATTATTGTTACTACTACTGTTACTACTATTATTACTACTACTACAACTAGCTGTATCTATTGTGTGCTTTCACTGTATAGCACAACTCAAAACATCATGTTCTCTTATGTATTAAAAGGACCCTATGCAATGACTGTGCATTATGTCCTGTATGTTGTATATATGTGTAAAATATATATATATATCATATATATATATATATAAGGCGGTGAGCTGGTAGAAACGTTAGCATTCCGGGCAAAATGCTTAGCAGCATTTCATCTGTGTTTACGTTCTGAGTTCGAATTCCACCAAGGTCAACTTTGCCTTTCATCCTTTCAAGTACTGAGGTCGATCTAATTAACTGGCCCCTCCCCAAAAGTTTCGGGCCTTGTGCCTAGAGCAGAAAAGAATATATATGTGTGTGTGTGTGTGTGTAAGTCTTGGGATCTTGATATTTATTATTATTTTGCCTGGGAGGGGCAGGCAATTTTTATTTGTCTAGTGGCTGTAGTGAACGAGGTAGTATGGTGGACCCGTTTGAAAGGACTAGACAGACACTTTCCTCTCTGGCCAAGCCCTCATCAACATTTTTCAAGTTTCACTTGAAAAGGAAGTTGAGGGTGGAGAGGGAAGTGTTGCCTTGTAGCAAGTTTGTTGAAAGGTGAGTGAATGCTGGGAGAATGGTCAGTGTGAAAGGACCAACTCTGAGCTTGCACCTATAAAAAGGGAATCAAAGGAGAAGGGCTCATGCTTTGTTGTTCATGCACCCATGGCTTTTGTGGGTTTTCCACAAGGACCTTAAAGCGCCTAATAACAGTATACTAACTCTTGTTCAGACAGACACACGCATTGAAGAAGTAGCTGTTGGTCATTAACTGGAGGTAGATGTTGAGTGCACATGCATTTAGAAGGTGTGCATTGCATATGCACACATTAATTTTAGAATTTGGGTATTGGACACAAACAGATTTAGGAAACAGGTTTTGGGTATAAACATATTCAGGAACTGGGTGTTGAACACACACATATTCAGGAGGAAAGGTGGATGTTTGGGAAACTTAATCATAAAAGGGTGGAAACTTAATCATAAAAATGGTATCAATAATAATAATAACAATAATAAACTGAAATGATAAACAAAAACTGAAATAAGGAAGGAAAAAGTAAGAGAAAAAAAAAGAGAAGAAAATTAAAATTGAAAGAAAATTATTTTGAGAAGTCTGTATTTTGAAAGAGTTTCAGAGAAAAAGTTAAAATAACCATCAATGGCAACAGTTTGTTGGAGAAGCACTGGATTAACCCATTAAGCAAAATAAGAATGTGCTTAGGGCATCAAGGGAAGGAGTGGGGCACCACAGAAATGGTAAATGGTCTACGGCACAAAAGAAATCACTTTAAACTTGCTAAAATAATATTCGGGATGCCTTTATCTCAACTAAGTATAGATGCAGATGTGTTACCTAAGATTAATTTTGAGGATCTGATCAAAGATTTTGCAATTCAAAAAAGTAGGAGGAAACTTTTCGAATATAAATAAAGTGGAAGTATACAAAAATAAACATTATTTTCCCTTTTACTGTTTTGTTTCATTTTGACAAAAATAAAAATTTATTTTATGGTTTGTTATTGTTTATATTTTAAATTACATAATTTTTTATGGGGGTACCAAGATGTTTTAAGTGCTTAGGGCCTCGATGGGTCCTAATCTGGCCCTGAATGGTAGAGATTTTCTTCAACTAAGAAATACAGAAATTTTGAAGAAAACAAAACTAATAGCATCAAATTTGAGGGCTGTGGGCCTATGTTCTTTAAAAATTCCCAATGGCAAGATAATTCAGAGGTCATATGTGTTGTAAATCAGTTTATTAAAGATAGCTAAATAGATGAAAATAAGGTGATTATGCAATTAAAAGGTCTGATTAGGTGTTTTATGATAGAGTTGATTTTGATGCTTAATATAGACCAGCCTTGCTAAAGCAGCTTATTATCATCATCATCATCATCATAATCATTATCACTATCATCACCATTTTAACATCCATTTTGCCATTCCTGCATTGATCAGATGCGATTTGTTGAGATCAGTATACTGCAGCTGGATGCTCTTCCTCTTGCCAAACCTAACCTGTTTCCAAGTAAGGTAATATTGGATATTAAAATGATGATGATAATGATGATGATGATGATGATGAAATAAATAGTTTTTAGCAAGATTTCAGAAAGAGGTGCTGTAATAACATATTTTGAAAATATATGTAAGGATGTGAATTGCTAAAATGGTTGGAATTGGTAACACCAAGAAACATATCTACCATCGATGGTTATTTTGTAGGAAAAATTCTTAACTAACAAAATAATGTAAAAAAAAAAAGCAGCAAAAAGTAAAGAAAAGAAAAAGTAAAATAGGAAATAGAAAATTCTTAAAAAAAAAAGTGGAATTGTAGATATTGTGATTGAAGATGAAGAAATTGTGCCAAAGTATGTGAATCACACCCACACTAGAAATGGTCAAGTCAATACAGAATAACAGTATCAGAAGCTAACCAAATTATGGAATCACTTAGTGATGAGAATATGGCTTATTGAGATAAATATATTAAAATATGTACAAGTATCTTCACATATTTTGATATATTTAGTATTATTGATAATTTTGATAATAGTTATTTATTAATATTTTAAAAGGAATCCCCTACATAGGAAACTCAATTATAATAGTCATTATATGGAATAATATGCCATGGTACACAGCCCGGTGTTTAGGGTGTTGCACTCACAATCACCAGATCATGGGTTTAATTCTCAGGCTGGATGGTACATTGTGGTTCTTGAGCAAGACACTTCATTTCACATTATTCCAGTCCATTCAGCTGTAAATGTGTAACCCTGTATGGACTAGCATCCTATCCAGGGGGAATGTTGGACAGTGGAGTGGTATCATTTGAAAGCTAAAACAATGCAAAGCGCACTGTGACCAGCAATGTAACAATATCCGATGGCTTGATATGAAATAATATTCTTTATATACTATATAGTTATCATATAGGATATTATATTTATTCATTTAATAATGGCAGATTAGTCTTAATTTGGTAATTTTTTATGTCTTCTAGAACCACATGCCGTATAATGGCATCATTGTGTGTTTAACCAAATCTGATCTTTATTCTTCAGTTTATTTAGCTCCATGGAAGTAGAATGGAAGTATCAGATCTTGGAATCTATCTGCAATAGATCCACTTCAGAATTCAGAGTTTGGCCCCCTTATGGGGTCAATAAATTAAGTACCAGTTGAGCACTGGGGCCGATGTAATCAACTTACTCCCTCCTTCAAAATTGCTGGCTCTGTGCCAAAATTTGAAACCAATATTTGTTTAATTTAGAGAGTGGCAATCAAGTTGACCATCCTTGGTTTGGAAAAATCCATGATCCATAATGGTTTTGGAACCAAAGGTTCCGGTAAATCAATGTTATGCCTGTGGGTTTATCTACTTTGAGTTCCATCACTAAAAAACTAATTACATTTTTTTAATTTACATCAGAATATGTGGGTTGCCCTTACAAAAATATCTCTGTTTGGCTATTCTTTACTGTGTCTACGGAACCATTTAATAGAATTTATGATGGGTTTGGTTCTATTTAAATGTTAAACGAAAGAGTAACAGGTTTGATTCCATTGACTGCAGGAACTGTTTTGACTCAACCATTAGAATAAAGAACAATAGACAAACCTCTTGGCTGGTGTCTTCAGCAGGGGCCTTAAGTAACATAAAGGTAAATCAAAAAAGAAACAGATAAATATACAACAATATATGACAACAATAACAACAATAACAACAGTCAATAAAAAAATAAAGCAACAATAACAGAAAAACTACCAATTTTTACTTCCTTTTTTTCCTCCTGATTTTAATTAGTTTAATACTACCCCTCACTCATCCATCCCTGCAAACACACATTCACATATTCAGGGACGATTATGACAAGGGTTCTAGTTTAGTTCTATATTTAAGAGATGAAGAATTATGTACATTATTTACATTATTTACATTTGACGGATATTTGTCCTCATCTTGTTTGTTGTTAATGTTTCGGCTGATATACCCTCCAGCCTTCATCAGGTGTCTTGGGGAAATTTCCAACCTGGGTTCTCATTCCTAAGGTATTTTTCGATGTTATTATTATTATTATTATTATTATTATTATTATTATTATTATTATTATTATTATTATTACTATTATTATTATTATTATTCTAGTTGATTCGATTAAGAGAACAGCCAGCTCATGAAATTAATGTGCAAGTGGCTGAGTACTTCTCAGGGAGATTCAGCCTGACACAGAATGTGATAAAGCTGCTCCTTTGTATTCCAGGTACAACTCATATCAACCAGCTGAGTGGACTGGGGCAATGTGGAATAAAGTGTCTTGCTTAAGGACTCAATGTACCACTGAAAATCAAACTCTCACCCTTACAGTTCTGAATTAAATACCCTAACCATTAAGCCATAGGCCACATCCCTTCACATTACAAGTAAAATCCTCAAATGCTATGAAACCAAGCAATATTATTTGCTTTTTATTTGTTCACTGATGAATAAATGTATAATGGGAGGAACATCAAAATTAATGTTTATTTAGATTCTACTAAACTGTTACATGATTTTCTTACCAGTGCACCGTGCGTCTGTCGAGTGGGCAGAATATTGTTTACAAAGTAAGTCTTGCGCCGACAGATAAATAGAAAGATACACAGAATAACTACGATTTTTAAAACGAACGAAGATAAACAGCGGGTGTTATCTATGGCCTCCAGGAGACGGGTTAAAATTAGAGAAAGCTGATCTTCTCTTTGGTGAGATGTTTGAGGGTGAAGGAAAATTTACTTGTAAACATAATGACCAAACGAAGACGATATTGAACGAGCAGTTCGTAGTTTATGAGTTCATTCTCACATTAGGCAGCTTATTGGAATAAACTCTTGGCAGCCTTCTTAATAACTTACATCTCAGTACATCTAACATCTAACTGTTGGGAAATAAGTATTAGATCTTAAAGGAATGCTACTTGTGTTAGTTTGGTGTTTCAATTAAGTCTACTCAGACAGGGACACACACACAGATGTATTAAACATTATTACTGAAGAGTTTGGTGTCTTCTTTGTATACACAATAACCATGAAGTGCTATTTGTGCTGAAGTGTAAACTCTTATGTTCACACAAACAGACAGTTACATGTGTGAAGGGTTCAAGTAGAAATGGTGTTTTGATTAGCAGTTCACAAGTTGCAGAGTTTATGTTTCTCACAAGTGTTTTGCTGTGTCTGTGGTCAGAGCACTTAGCTCTAAAGTCTCATCAGTTCATTGGGGTGTAAGGGAAATTAGTATAAAATATCCCGGGCAGAAATAAACTCTTAAACTCATATCCTATTCAAATGGAGAAGATTTAACTTTCAACAGCAGCAGCAGCATCACCACCACCACCACCACGTCAGTTTGCCATACTGGCATGGGTTGGACGGTTTAATTGGGGACTGGCAAGCCAGGAGGCCTCACCAGGCTCCAATCTGATCTGGCAATGTTTCTACAGCTGGATACCCTCCCTAATGCCAACCACTCTCAGAGAGACACATTTCCTTAACTGAACTAATAGTTCTCTGAACTTGCAATTCTTTCCTGCAACATTCTAACCACATGTCCAAAGCACTGTAGCTGTGACCTCTCAATGTGGAGACGTAACCATAACAACACCATTGCCATAACTGAATATCTGCTGGCAAGCCTAAACAATTTCAGAAAGAATTACTTGTGCAAGAATGACAAAAAAACAACAACAACAAGTACCAAACCAATGTTGATAAAGAGAGGAATAAAGCATATGTTTGCAAAAATGAAAGGAATATCATCTGAGACAAACAGACGTATCAAGCTGCTTACTGAATGCCATGACTGAACAAATGGGGAACAACAATAAACAGAATGGCATGTAATGGGGTTGGACTTACATACATCCACACATTTAGACTGGTTTACCACCAGTGGGATGGATGAGTGAATAAATATATAGACAGAGAAACAAAGAAAAATATATAAAATATATTAACAAACACATATATAAACAGGATGGATATTTGAACAAGCAGTTAAAGACAATTAATCCATAAGACACACAGACATGTTCTCGCATACAGAAGACAAACAACAATCTTGACCGAGGAATATTCAACCACAAGAACGTATTCTAACAATGCCATAGTATTAATCTGATATATGCATGTGTGTGTGTGTGTGTGTGTGTGTGTGTGTGTGTGTGTGTGTGTGTGTATACAGGTATATCAACAAAAGTAATTAAGGTACAAAAATAATGAAGTAATTACACTAAAGTTTGCTGAAACAAAAAAATAGATTTCATATTAGTGAAGAACCTGGAAAAAAAAAATTATAGATTAATTATTGCAACATTGTGATTTGACAGAAATACAAGAAATAGAGATGAAAATAGTAATAATGAAAGAAGTTTTAAGATTAAGTTAACCAAAATTGGAAGTCTTGCCAGTTCATTGGGTTTTGTTTTGTTTTTTTTTTTCATGATGGAGTCAACAGCAGAGATAGAAATAGAAAAAAAGGAATAGTAAAAATGAAATAGGAAAATAACAAACAAGACTACAGAATGCAGAGAAATAAAAGAAAGAAAAAACACAAGAAGTGTATTTTTAAGAGTAATTCTATCAACAAAGACAATGGTAACATAAAAGAAAGGTTTTTCAGTTGTTTTCTTAATTTTTGATACGAAATTTATAAAGCTTTTTAAAACTATAGATTATAAATTAAATTAAGCTAAACTCAGAGTTTAAATTCCTACATTTACTCATTTATGAGTTGCACTTGTCTATAAGTTGCATCCCTAATTTAGCGTTAAATTTTAGTACAAATTTTTTTTCCCTTCATAGTTTTAGCTTTGCCCTGGACATAGGGTGCTCTGGGGTTTGTTTTTTTTAAAATTAAATTCAAGCATAGTGAGACTTATACACAAATAAGTACAATATATATCCTTATATATTTGTGAATGTATATATGTATATGTATGCACGGGCTCTGAAGATGATAGTATTTGTTAAGGTCATTTAATTTGTTTCAATCGATCAGTCAACCAATTGAGTAAATGGAATTATGAATGCACCTAAAATGCATATCAGAAACAGCTGTAAGTCTACAATGCACAAATAAACAAATAAATATCTAAAGCCCATTATTTACATCTTTTCTTGTGTGTATGTATATATGTGTATATATATATATATATATATACATATACACTCACACACTGTATTTATTTATATATAAGTCACACTCTTAATTTAGTGTTAAATCTTATTACAAATTTTTCCCTTTTGTAGTTTTAGTATCACCCTACATATAAGTCACACCCCAGTTTATCTAAAAACTGAAACCGTATCACAAATTCTGATTGCATTTCAGTTGCAGTACTTAACACATCGAAATAAAATATAATAAAGATAACATTCACGGAAGTGGTTAAGTTTTGCTTTGTTTGTGACAACGTTTACTGTTGTTATTTTTTGCCATTCTTTATAGTTGTGCAACTCAGTGATCATTTATAAAAAAACTTATATCATCCCTAATTATTCTAAGGTTTTGCCAAAACAGATTACGCATTACTAGGGAGGTTTAATAATAGCGAAACATGGTCAAAGTTATCACCATACAATTAAAGACTAAACTCAGTCCTCACCACATTCTGTTTAATTTTAATTAATTTAAATCATGAGGTTATCTCCCCTGACTTTCATGCCTTGGATAAGTCATTTGCATATTTTTTTGTTTTCCCCTTCATCACTAGGTGTGTAATTTTAATTAATTAAAACTATTTGGTTTATTACATCAAGTATGTTAGCACTCACTTTACTATTAATATTTCATGCAGCAGGCATCTCTAGGTATCCCCCCCCCCACCATTCTTCTATCTATCAACCTTTCTCCTGAAGACATTTTAGGTTAGTTATTGCTTTATTTATTTATTTACTATGTAAAATCATTTGGTGAAAAAGACAGGGTGAAGACAATATGGAAAAGAAAAAGGTAAGGAAAATAGAGAACGATGCAATAGAGCTTATTTGTAAGTGGATAAGTTAATCTAGTTTATAAGGAAGTAAGTCTATCTAATTTAGATATAAAGTGTAGTTAGTACCACTTGTTTCCATGGTTATGGTCAGAAAACTATCGACAAACAAAGGGGGTTAGCAGTTGACTCTGATAGAAGATGTAAGTTTATATCTCTTCAGAAGAATGAAAAGTAGCCGCAAGTATCTAATGTACAGATTGAAATGCTTGGATTTATTTTTTTTCAACAGGTAAATCTTAATGCTATTACTTAAAATAATATACGATGATAATAACCTTAATTAAAATCTATCTTAAAGTTTCCAGCTCTGTCAAACACTAACAACTTTCTCACTGAAATGAATGATTATTTCAATACAAATTGCTATATATTTTGTTTTTCACGTTAATTCTTCCCTTAAATATATAACCGGAAAATTATTGTTTAGATAAATAACTTAAAATTAATCTAGTCCTTAAAAAAAAAAAAATAAATAAAATCAGTTTCCTCTTCTTTGCATGGCTTCTCCATTTCCTAAGGTACTGGTACCTAGTTAGTTGCCTTACCATTTCCTCCAGTTCTCCTTCTTTTCAGTAGTTTATCATATTAATAGATAATATGATAAATTAATAAATAAAATCCATATAAAGCAAAATTTAATGCCATAATAGTGATTTCAAGCTTTTTTTTTAAATTCTGTATATGAAGCATTTTACCCCTGTACAGGAAGCTGTTATATTAAGCAAGACATCTATATAGACCAAAATACAGACAAGTTACATATGTTACACTGACAATTCTACAACAATGTTTATTTACAAACAGCAGCCCTTGCTTGAAATAGCTTTAGAAAATGGCATCAGTTAAGAGCCTAAGTGCAGATTTACATTGCATCAAAATTATAAAACCACTGACGTGAATATAAAGTAGCAGTTGTTATGATTATTTTCTCTTTTTCTTTACAAAAAAGCAGTTCTTCAATGGCATATGTAAATAGCCGAATCTGGCTATAAAAGCTACAAAGAAACCCATAAGCAAATTTTGATAAGACACACCCAATACATTAGCCATGATGATAAGTGTCAGCTATTCATTACACATTATAAGCTTTACGATCATCGTTATAGTGTTAGATATCAAATACTTATAAATAGAAGCACAACCTTTCGACCACTGTTGGATCTCCTTTGTATCTGGAAGCCCTGAAAAATTATGCCTTTTCATGTAATGAACTATTCTAGATGCTTTTGTGCTAAAAAAACAAAAAAATATAAGAACAGAGCTTGTTGTCAACTAAATAAACACTGACAATAAGAGTTCTCTTACCCACTGCATGTGTGTGTGTGTGTGTGTGTGTGTGTGCACAGATACATACATATACATATGTGTATATATATATATATATATATATATAT
>NC_068987.1:4648198-4649013 GCF_001194135.2 Octopus bimaculoides
TATATATATATATATATATATATATATATATATATATATATATTTACAGACACACACATACATAGATAGTCTAAGACACACCTCACTGATGCTTTGGAATACATCTTCAAAGATGTTTCTAGAGTCTTAGAAGATTTCAGGTCTTTTAACATCAAACCCCTTCACTCAGTCGGCTCAGCTGGGATTAATCAAATCCCAACTTGCATCCCAATAGCTGGAAACTACCAGCCTGTTCTCTTTATCCAAATCCATCCGAGTGGAATCGAATTTATGGTGCTTTTCTTTGCTGCGCCAGTAACTCCAAGCCCAGTCAGTGTTTTATGGCATAAACGAATCTGCATTTCCTTAGACCAAACTAATAAATGTTTACCATTTCTATCATTCGCTCTTCATAAATATACACACCACTAAATTCAGTAGTTATTTAAGCAATGTGGTCATGGATATTTAATAGGTTGGATGTGGCACTGAAGAAACAGCAATAACTCCTGAAATGTGCATATACACGCATTACCTATTTTTCTATCTTTGATCACATTGTTTACATAGACATATTCCAACACCAAACGTCATAACTTTCAGTGTTGGCTATAACTGTGATAGAAAATCTGTAGAGATAACATTAAGAAGTGATTGAATAGCACTGCTAACACAAGAAGGACAAAGTATTGACTTATAAGACTTTAATATGCTTGGGAGTATATCATCATTGCATAATGAAATATGGTCTCCCTACCAACAATATATATACATATGTATGTATATATATACATACATATATATCTATATATCTATATATATATATATATATATAT
>NC_068987.1:4649577-4664326 GCF_001194135.2 Octopus bimaculoides
TGTGTGTGTGTGTGTGTGTGTGTGTGTGTGTGTGTGTGTTTGTGTGTGTGTTTGTGTGTGTGTGTTTGTGTGTGTGTGTGTGTGTGTGTTTTGCTCATGTGTGTGTGTGTATCATTGTGCTTGTTCCTCACCACCACTTGACAACTTGTATTGGTATACTTACATCACCATAACTTAGTGGTTCAGCAAAAGAGATCAACAGAATAAATACCAGACTTTAACAAATAAGTAATGAGAGAGAAGGGCTTAGAAAAATTTTCTAGCTTATATGCTGAGAAATAGATGGTAAATCGTTTCACCACTCTTTGACTTATATATTGGACTTATATATATTATTATGTGAACAATATGTAAATTATATATTGGACTTATATATATTATTATGTGAACAATATGTCAATTATAATTGTTATATTGCTCTAATTCAGTTCTGTTCTGACTAGGTATTGAGCTGAGTTTGATGACTTTGCCTTGTTTAGTAAATATATTTGTATTTTGTTAAGTTGCACAAATAATAGTTCTTCTAATTTGCATACTGCTTTGTCTTGCACGTGGATTTTTTGGTTCTGCTTTAATCAGCGTGTATTTTAGAATATATATTGCTCGCGTGTTCACTCCATTATTTGTTAGTTGGCTGGTATTCAAATAATGTAATAATTCTGTATTAAAACATAACAATAGTATATATGTATTATAGTGGAGGCGCAATGGCCCAGTGGTTAGGGCAGCGGACTCGCGGTCGGAGGATCGTGGTTTCGATTCCCAGACCGGGCGTTGTGTGTGTTTATTGAGCGAAAACACCTAAAGCTTCACAAGGCTCTGGCAGGGGATGGTGGTGACCCCTGTTGTACTCTTTCGCCCCAACTTTCTCTCACTCTTTCTCCCTGTTTCTTGAGTAACACTGCGATGGACTGGTATCCCATCCAGCTGGGGGGGAACACATACGTCATAGAAACCGGGAAACCGGGCCCATGAGCCTGGCTAGGCTTTGAAAGGGTGACGTTTTATATGTATTATAGCCAAAGTGAGCAGTCCAATTGATATTTGGTTGAACTACAATGAGAGAGCAATATTACATCACATGCAGCATGGATAAATGAGACAGCAATGAATTATTATTAGCACATACATTACAAGGGTTAAAGTCAAACCACACTATTTACCTCCCTATCATCACCACCGCGTCTTCTGCGGGAACGTCTGGTATCCTGAAAACAGCACACAAACGCAATTGTGCAGATTTTGTTAACAACATACCATATTATGATTTTTGATCATTTGTTTATGAATAATTAATGAAATATTTTTTGTAAAATAACCAAACAACACAAGAAAGAAGATTTATTGGAAAATTCATTTGTTAGAAATCAAGATGGAGGAGAAATTCATCCCTCTGGATTATTAGTATTGAATGCTGGGAGTTTTGAAAAACATTGTTTTGTCAAATATATATTATTGAATAAGATTTAACATTTTAATAATTTGTTATTAACAGCAAAGGGTTTTTCCTTAAATATCTAAATTAATTCCAGAAAATATCTAAGAAAATTTCGTTTTTGTATTTGGTCTGCAAGTGCAAGATTCTTGATGTGAACACAGGTATTGAAACATATTTTGCTGTATGTTGGGAGGGTCACATGTGAATAATAAACACATGCTCTGGTTCTATTGCACTTTATTTGTCAATTGTCAATTGTTTAACCATTTAACCAATTAAGTAATTGACTGTTTAATTAATTTGATTACTCATTCAGTCAATCAAATAATTAGGTTTGTAAACTCTTTTTGTCACCATTTGCAACCTCATAAATGACATGCCATCTCTATTGCAGGTCTACTTCAGAAGTCTGCTTAAGAAAACGATCAAAATGAAGCTTTTGCTTTCTGTGTATTTCAGTTTTACTATTTAAAACCTATTTTCTAAGATTCAGTCCAGTAGGATATGTCTTTGTCAGATAAAATATACTTTACAGTGTCAAAGACACATATTAAGCCATTCAGAAACACACGGAAAAAACTATTAGTTTCACTTAAACATTTATTATTTGGTGAGAAAATGTTCCTCACACCAGCTGCAACCTGGTCACTGACACAGTTCTCTAGCAGCAATTTCAGTTGGTCATCACCCCTACTCTTTATTCTGTGACACTTGCCTGCATAATTTGTGTTCACATGTAACTACTACTGCTACTACTAATACCACATGTTCTACAAGTAGTAGCACCTGTAACCCTAGTACCACATGTCCTAAAAGCAGTAGCACTAGTACCACATGTTCCATGCTTGTACCACATGTCCTTAAAGCAGAAGTACTAGTACCACATTTCATAAAAGTCACAGCAGAAACAGTACATGTTCCAGAAATAGCAGTAAAAGCAGCTGTTGTAAAGCTAGTACCAAATGTCAGGGGAGCAGTACTGGTCCCTCATGTCTGATTAGTGGCAATACCAGTAATACTAGGTAACTGGAGTAACAATAGTAGCAATAGTAATGAAACAACTAGTTTTTAAAATTTTGTATTAAACTTATAAGTCTGGTCTACACAAGTGAGGCAATATTTATTTAAAATAGCCACCTGTGTATCATACTTAAGGGTATATACACTGGTGATAGGCCAGAAATGGATCCAAAATGCCAAAACGCATCTGGTGTTCTCGCTGACCACTGAGGAGACAAATTTTCGTCTCCCCCTGATATTTTGTGTTTTTTTTTTAACACAGTATGTCCACAAGAGTTGTTACCTCAGGACAAATAGCACAGAAACTGGCCTGTCAACAATATATATACATTAAGTATGACACATAGATGGATACTTTGAAGTAATATTGACCATTTTAATAAAAAGAAACTTAAAATAAAAAAATTGTCAAGGAATTTCATGCAAAAAAAAGTAATATTAAATGATCATGGTTGCTTTTGACTACATTTTCAATACAAAGATATCTCAAGTATTGATTGAAAATCTAGAGAAAAATCATGGAATTTCAAAGAATTTCAAAGAAAATTTCCAAGGAGACTTCTTTTCTCTAACATTGTACATACACAGTCACTAAAATATAGACAGAAATGTTGTGTATATTATAGTTTATAGAGTGTAACTAGATATATGAAATAAAGCTGCTTCCTGAATTATACAGACTCACAGAATTGGTTTCCTGGTTTCTGTGTGAGTATTCCTGAGAAGCGCCTGGTGTACATGTCATCAAAGAGCTTTTGAAGCATTTTTCTTCATGACCCAGGCTTTGGTTGCATACTTAAGAATGTTCTCTACACGAATGTTCTCTACATGAGCCCTGAATTTTGAACAGTTTAAAGGTGTAATAAATTGGTTTGCCATAAAGAATTGGGAAAATTAAATACTTCAATAGGGTTTCTGTGGATCTTACTTTTTACGATACATGAACTAAGTAATAGATAGATATGTCTAATGGTGTGTGCATGACAAATTCTCTACTAATCAAATTTATTATCAGAGAGATTTGTGCTTTCTTAGGGTACAACTTTACATCAAGCTGACATGAGAAATTTATAATGGTAGATACATTCAGATATCTTTTACTTCTCAAATATTTTCTAATGTGATACTAATATCAGGGTACCTAAAGAATACTTTGACTTTAAAGTCTCAAAAGAATGTTTGTTCTGCACAAAGAAATAGTTTATTAGATCAAAGTATGACTAGTGACCAAATGCGTATGTACAAAAAGTAAAGACTCAAATAAAAAATGGAAATTTTCAGAACAATAAAAAGAAACATATTGTTCTTGATAAGATCGTTGATGCAGAACAAGTTAATAAATCAGTCAAGAAAAAAAACCCACTCCTAAGTTATTTTTTAATAAATGATAAATTTAAAATAAGATCAAATTATGTTTAACAGTTTTCATGCAGGAAATGCAGGCTCAAGATGAACCAAGTTTACCAGATGTTCAACAACAGCTCAAGTTGAGCCAAATTTACCAGATGTTCAGTGAAGGCTCAAGTTGAACCAAATTCACCAGATGTTCAGCGAAGGCTCAAGTTGAACCAAATTTACCAGATGTCCAGTGACAGCTCAAGTTGAGCCAAATTTACCAGATGTTTAGTGAAGGCTCAAGTTGAGCCAAATTTACCAAATGTTTAGTGTTAGCTCAAATTGAGCCGAATTTACCAGATGTTCAATGACAGCTCAAGCTGAGCTAAATTTACCAGATATTCAGAGACAAACAAAAAACACTGGCTTTACCTCTTGAGGTTCTGGAGCAGATTCCTCTTCCGTTTGGCGTCTCCTTGAGCGGCGAGATGTTGTGTCTTCTTCAACTGCTTCTGAAGTTGCCCTTGATAAGGTAAAAAGAGAAGGAAATAAAGTAAATAGACAAACAAGGCACCAGAATTCTTCAACAGCCATTCTAAAAGCAAAATATGATATCAGTTGAGTATGCATCACAAAAAACAACATATTTTACATATACATATATATATATATATATATATATATATATGCAAATGGTAATTGAAATTTTATGTAATTGATAATGTAATATTAATTGTGCTGCTTTTGTAAGCAATGTGAGTCAAAAGAATAAATTGTAATAGTGCTTCTTCTATCAACATGATTTTAAATGACAAAATCTGCTGACAGAGAAAGCATGCAAAACAATTACATTCTCTCAACTGATATTGTTCAATATGTTTTTTACCAAGTAATATTTCTATTTATATCTATTATATAAATGTATTATGCATACATAAAGATATACATACATGCGTATCCATGTACATACATATATACAAATTTAGGTGTTATGTGACTGACTAGAATATTTTTTTTTTAATTAATTAATTGACAATATTTAAGTAATAAACTGAATTAATGTTTATTAATTGAAATTATTAATTATATTTACTGTTTAAGTTATCATCAAATATGTTTATTAACATCATTAATAAATCTTCTCGTTATCATTAACTCAACACTTAATCTTGTTTTAATAAAATTATTATTATTATTATTATTATTATTATTATTATTATTATTATTATTATTATTATTATCATTTTATTATTATCATTTATATTATTATTATTATATTATTATCATTTATATTATTTTATCATTTTATCATTATTATCGTCAAGAATTTATAATTATTATTATCACCATTATTATCATTATTATTATTATTATTATTATTATTATTATGATTATCATCATCATCATTATCAAGCGGAAGATCAAACGCTGTTGACATTCTGGGCCTAGTACCATTCTTTTTCTAATTACGCAGGTTTGTTGTTCATTTACAAGACTACAATGGAAGCAAGTTTTCCTTTTAAGAAGCTTTTTGGAGTAGTTATGGTTTATATTAGTAAAGGTATGACGGAGGAATAATTTTAGCAGAAAAGTAGGTTAAACATTATTTGTTATGCAATAAGCTTTATAATGAAGAACTAATTTTATATGTTGACATTATTATTATTATTATTATTATTATTATTATTATTATTATTATTATTATTATTATTATTATTATTATTATTATTTTCTCTTTATCACAGGTTTTGTTGAAGCTCTTGGAGTCTTGCATGCATAGCGGGCTTACCACCTGCAGCCTCTGGTACCATGCTATCTGTTCTTTTCACCTATCTGATATTTTACTGATTATTCTGGTTCTTATTTCATTGTTACCACAGGAATGAAAGGTTTAGTTGACGCTAGAAGAATTTTAAATCAGAAAGTAAAGACCTTAATGAAAACCTAAGAACCCGTGTAAAAGAAGCTAAATTGATACCAATTCCTGACTTGTCATTGAACTGAACCCAGGTCTGGTTTAGCATTTGTGGATGTTAGATCTAGGAAAGTCTACTTTGTTTTAATAATATCAAAATGGCATTTGGTTCTGTTTAAGACTATTTATGATAAAGTCATAGAATACCAAATGAAAACACTTTAATATGGAAAAAATATAACATTTCTTGAAATTTGGAAAGAAGTATCTGAGTTTTTAACAAGAAGTAAAATTCTGAGAAATTATTTTATGAAATTGAAACATTATCTAAGAATAAAAACCTTTGGAAACAATTTAAGATATATTTGCTTGTATTTCTTTGTTATTTTAAATATGCAAATAGATCTATGTATCAATAAGACCTAAATTAAATATAATTTTAACTAGTTTTAATTTCAATTTTAGTTAGTTTTAAAGTCAAGCTTAGCTAGTTTTAATGTCAATTTTTAGTTTTAAATGTTAATTTTAACTAGTTTTAATTATGTATATTTTTTTTTATAGCATTCTTTCTTAATTAACACTTTTTCTAAAGTATGAATCATAATATTTATGAGTTTTGAATTCGAGAGAACCAGATTTCAATAGAATTCATGTGATTTTAATGATACTTGCAAATAACTTATCTGTTTAATGCTTTTTTTAAAAAAAGATATCTTTAAAAAATTCTCTTTTAAAGATGTTTAAAAAAGTGATTTTTTTTTAAAGTTGTTTTTTTTTTTTCATTGTCTCCCAATAATGTAAGTGTTCTGGTTATTCAAACCATGATAATGTCTTTCAGCTGATAACCAAATATGACAGGATTCAAATGCTGCTTTGGAATGATATAAACAGAAATTGCAATAAATTCTTGCTGCCAAGAAACAAGTAGTAAGAGATATGTCTGAGGCAACTGGAAGTCATAATTAAAATTGACATGCTTCATTATCAAGTTGAAACAAAATGCTTGGAGATTAAGTGAAAAATTTTTCAGTAATGCATTGCCAATATATTTGTGGTATCAAAACATGCAATCAGTGCAAGAATCGTCAGTTTAATTTCTAGTCCTAATAACAATTCCAAAGAAATCAATAAAATTTATATTAGTAGAATTTAATGCTTGGCTAGAATCGTTTGCAAGTAAAAGGAATTTTGTTTTGAATTAGTTAGAATGAGAGAAGTGATGTTCTTTGCCAATTTTAGGGAAGGGATATTTTGTTATTTATAGTTGGAAAGAAATCAAACACTGATAGTGTGATCTAGACGGATTCACTTCTAGAAAAGAAGAATTTGGAAAAGAACATGGTCTTGGGAATATGAAATGAAACATGGTAAGAGTAAAGAAAAATGGAGATGGTAGGTACAATAAGTGTGTTTGATTAGTGGTAATATAGAATTGGTAAGGCTGTTCTGATATGACAGGCAGAAAATTGCAGATGAGGGATAGTGCCGTCTGAATGTCTGTCAGTTTAATATGGAAGGAATTTAATACAATTCAACAGTTCTTTCGTTCCAAGTCTTAAGACACACACACACACCCAACATGTGAAGGATTGTAAGACTACCAAATCTGTAGTTAGCTAGGTTCTACCTAAAACTGAAAACTTGCCTTAAAAAAGTAAATTTAAACAGTGATATTATTGCCGCTCCTAATCATTTTCAGTCTAAATATACCAGAATTCGTAATATGTGAATCCTTCCTAATTTCATGAAGACAAATTAGGTTCAATTGATATTTTCTTTGATTTATGGTGACTTGCAAATGGCATGTTTATGCAAACGCTGCCAATCAAAAGCTAAAAATACTAAATACAAGGAGATTTCAGGGGGTCATCAGGAGAGAATGCACACCATTTTGGGGTCTTCCTCTCAATGGCTTTGCAGCACATCACCACCACCCTCACTAATGTGATGCCCCATTTAGTGGATCAACTAACTTGTAGGTTTCAGGAATCATCAGGAGAGAGTGTGCACCATTTTGGGGCCTTCCTATCAAAGACTTTACACCACAATAACTCCACCTCCCCACTCATTCATTTATGTGATACCTGAACTACTGGACTGATTGAATAGCTGCACCAACCCTACATAGTCATCCTACTCAAAATACAAAGCCATGATTCCCCGAAATGAATGCCAGTTCCCAAAATAGCCTCCAGGAGATGGTGAGTATAAGTGGAAGAAAGAGTTACTAGAAGTGACCAATCAAATAAGTGAAGGAAAGGGTGCATGTGAGTGAGTGAGTGAGTGAGTGAGTGAGTGAGTGAGTGAGAATGAGTGGGTGAGAGTGAGTGAGTGACTGACTGACTGAGTGAAAGAGACGGTGTGAGTAAGAGACTAGGTAGAAGCAAGTGAGGATTGAGTGAGTGGATTATTGCAGAATGCTTCAAGAAATATTGCTCAATATTAAAAAATCAGGCAAGAAAAAAAAGAAAGGAAAAGGGATGCAATGATTGAAAAACATGCACATCAGAATTGATAATGGAATTCTTAATCTTTTGAAATATGAAACATTCTGATTGTCCACTAACAAACTAATATCTAAAACAGACACCTCACAATTGTATTACAGTATCATGTGTGTGTGCATGTGTGTGTGCATATGTGTGTATACCTTTTCAAATTCTTTTATTTTTTTTCTGATGAAGGACTAATGTCCAAAATATCAAGTTGCTTTCCCTTCTTATTAAGTATTAAATTAATATAGCTGCTTGTGTGTAGATATGCATATAAGAATATGTTTTACCAAGCAAGTAGCATATCAAGGAGAGGTATTCATTGGCTGCTAAAACACCAGTAATATCCAGCTTACCCCATCAATCAGTGTTGGCAGTTTAACATTTGACTGAATACAACAAATACCAGTAATATTTTCTCAATCTACGTCTTGCCATCACACACTAATGACTGTTATTAATCATGGTTTTGATGATGGGAATAAAAGAATCTCTCTGATACAATTGTTTATTTGATTCTCTGAAAACAAAACTCTTGAAAAGCACCCATACCAGAAATGCTGAAGAGAAAAAATGTATCTATTCTTAGAGAATCATTTCACAAGTAAACAACTCTGCCAGTGATTTTAGCCTTCCTTCTAGTCCTTAACTTACATTGAAACCCTCCAATGTATCTATTGTAACAGAATCAAGCATGTATTTCAGTAAACAAATGTATATTTATTACATGAACTTTCCTTTTGAGATGTGTTGAGTTGTTATGAAGCTCTTTAGTCCAAAGCTTTATTCAACAACTAAAACTCAGTTACTTTTTTTATTTAACTAACTTAGATAATATGACAGTTTCCATTTTAAGTCAATTTCTAATAATTATATAATCATATTTGGAGACAAATTAGTTCAATTAACAATTACCCTATTTCTGTTCAATTATTCTTCTTCAACCTAATTTTCTACATTGTTCCTACTTTAAACACAATGAATATTTGTTTGGACAGGAATGGTTTGAATTAAAAAAATATTTACTCTGTTTTTATTATATAACAATCTGCTCCTAAGATATTTATTAGATAGCATTGCTATGTGCAGTTGCAGCAGGATGCTGATATATAATGCACATGGCATGCAGTGATAATGCGTATCATTCGTTTCCTAGCACCAGGTTTTGTTTACTCTAGTGGAATGAAGAAATAGGAAGCTGTAGGCTTTTTTCTTGCCTTAACCGGGCTTCACGAGCCTCTCTTCGTTCCCGTCGTTTACGTTCATAATCATCCTCTTCATTAAAACTGTTTACTTCCGCGGCACTGCATTAGTGAGGAAACACACAAGTTAAAACAAAACAGCAACAAAACAACACAGAAAAAAAAACCTGAAAATATAACAAAAAAAAGTATACAAATTTGACATAGAAGATGATAAGAAAGACAAAGACAAAGAAAAAGAAAGACATAGAAAAGACAAAGAAAAGCCCAAAAAAGAAACCAGTCTACACACTAGAATTATTGAAGAATATTTCAAGGGTAGGTTTGCCCCTTAAAATGAAAATTTCAAAAAAAAAAAAAAAAAAAAAAAAAAAAAAAAAAAAAAAAAAAAAGGGAAAAGAAAAAAAAATTAAATAAACAACAAAAAAATCATGCAGAAAACATGTTTTAACCCTTTAGCATTTAAACCAGCCATATTGGGCCCAGATATTCTACCTGTTTTATGCTCAAACTGGCCAAATCCGGCCTTTCACATTTGTCCTACAATGTTATATGAATAATCACATCATGTATGAGATAATGGATGATTAATTAAAATCAATGTGAATAAATAAGCTATAGATTTGGCAAAGTAATATGAATGCTAAAAGGTTAAAGTTTGTACAAATCTTTAAAAATTTACCATTTGTAAACTACTTCAACTGGCAACAACAGAACTATGGTTCTATCAAAGATATGTTACAACTTCATCATTTTGTCGACATGTTTTAGTCATTAGAGTGCACACATTAATCTGGAAATCTTTCCAATGTGTTAGATTAAAACCCGAGAAAACATAACGAATCACACATCAAACTGTCACAATCTGGAACACCATTTCTGTTTTAAAATTGTTGCAACTATTTCAGGAAGAATTCTTCTGCAACCATTTTTCAATTTCAAAATACTTTAAATATTTTAAACCATTTAACTCATTCGTACTGAAATTTTTTCTAGTGAATGAAATTGCCTGAAAATTCACAGATATTTTGATCTAAATAACAACTGAAAAAAAATTTCATTGAAATCCGTTTGATACAGACTGCATGCGTGTTAAGAACATGTTTCATTCTTTGATACAGATCAAACACAAATCACAATTTGTATCAAGTATTAGTTTTATACCCTTATAAATAAAGGGTCAGTTTAAACGGACGATCAGCATGAATGGGTTAAACAAAACGACCATGAATGAAAAGAATGTTGACAATTTAATTCTTCAGTAGAGACTTTTGGTCGATTTTGTTGTTGGTATTTAACTAGCATAGAATTGTGTCCATGACTAAAACACTTAATCCCTGCTGTAAAAGGTAATAAAAAACACAAAAAAAACATCACTGGTTGCTATTCTTGTTGGTGGCTTCACTGTGGTAAACCATGATATGATGAAGGTTCCTGAGAAATGTAGAGATGATATGAGAACAATCTTGGTTGCAAAGTTGCAAAGTTCATGATCACTGTAAGAACATTTCCATCGTTTTTATTGGCAAGGCACTGTATTCCACATGCCTCACTCCACCTTGATGTCAGGGTTGTGTCTCAGAACTTTGGGGAAAATTAACTGAAAGAGACTGGCATACGATCCAGGGGAAGATTTATTTTTTTCTCATCATATTCAGTGCTTCAGAAACCATAACTGGATCTGAGATGCTTGTGAAAGGATTAAGTTATAAACACAAACAACATATTTTATAAAGTTACTCAAAATAAAGAAATGAAATAAATTAACTATTAACGATTCATTTGAAAATTAAATTACATAATCTGGAATCCGTCCCAATACATATCAATAATACTATACCTGACATATAATGAGATCAATAAAAAGGAGATCAATTGTAACTATAAATCAATAACATATAGTAATATAGATCATTAATCAATACAAAACAAAAGCTCTGTATTGCAGGAGTTGGAACTGAATTACAAATGAGAAAGAAAAAAAAAATAGGTGAAAAATAACAAGAGATATTACCTTCAATAATTCTTTTTTTTTTTTTTTTGTATGCAAACTAAAACAAAAAGACTTAGGCTCTTTTAAGGGTCCAACACAGTATATTATAAAAAGGGTTTGAACTCATGACCTTCAAGTTAGTATTTCATCATCTTAACTTGACTTGAGACCATAATGTTCAGGGTTTGATGGAGATGAAATCAAACTGCATGAAAATCAGGTTCTTGTTCGGGGGTCATTAGGGTCCTTTATGACATAAATGGAATGCAAAAGCAACTAATGTAATGATAATGTAAACTTAGAGGATTGAGGTGGGGAAACTTAACTCAGCTCTGCAACAATAATGATTAGATAAAATCATTTTTTTGTTTTTACAAGAGTCATGTTTAATTTAAATTTACTTCAACTATGATCAGTTTTTGCATTAAAAAGACAAAAATTTAAATTCTGACCCCAATGAAACCTGAATACAGAAATAGTCCAACTCTTTTGTCTGGAAAGTTAAAATATTTGATGAAAATTCATAAAAATGCATGCAAAAAATGAAAACATTTAACAAATTAATTCTTATGGCAAAACAAATTTCTAATGAAATAACATTATTTTTGTGTTTTAACTAATTTGGGAAATACTTAAAAATTTGAAGTAATTTAGTCAAAAGTAATTGTTCTCAATAGCTATCCACTAAAACAATGGTTCTCAACCAGGGTCCATATACGACCCTTAAGGGTCCATATATGACCCTTAAGGGGTCATTGTTAAAAATTTATCTCCAAGAAATTGGTTATACTTCTTGGCTATGCTGGAGTACTACCTTGAAGTTCAGGAGTTCTCAACCAGGACCCATATAACCCTCAGGGGTCAATATAAGTTTTCATTGTTAAACCTCATGTGCAATAAACTAGTTATACTTCTACGATATAAAAAAAATATAAAAATTTTTTTTTACACAATTCCTAATAACATCTAATTATAATTTTTAACGTGGGTGTGTCCTTTGGAGTTAAGTAGGAATCAATGCGCAAAAATGGTTGAGAATTTCTGGAGTTTAGTTGAACAGGCAGTCCAGCAAAAACGATTGAAAGAGTGAATACTAAACTTAAAAGTAAGTGGGGGGGGGGGGTGATCTGTTTGACTAAAACCCTTTAAGGCATTGCACTAGTATAGTCACAGTTCACTGATTTAAATGAGTACAAGGCATCAGTCTGACATTAAATTCTTTAAACCAGCGCTTCTTAAACTATGGGTCGCAACCCCATTTGGGGTCATGAAGTGAAATGCTGGGGTCGCAAAATGCTGAGGTTGCGAAAATTAAATTCAAACACTTGAATTTCAGCTTATATGTCATTTATGTCTCTATTGCCCACAAAGGGCTAAACATAGAGGGGACAAACAAGGACAGAGGGATTAAGTCGATTACATCGACCCCAGTGCATAACTGGTACTTATTTAATCGACCCCAAAAGGATGAAAGGCAAAGTCAACCTCGGCGGAATTTGAACGCAGAACATAACGAAATACCGCCAAGCATTTTGCCCGGTGGGCCAACGTTTCTGCCAGCTCACCGCCTTTTCAGCTTATATGTTATTTCCCAAACACATATTTAATACCTGGGGTCAGGAAAAATCTCTTAATGAAAAATGGGGTCATGAATGAAAGACGTTTAAGAAGCACTGCTGAAAACCATCAAAAAGTCACAGATTTTCTGAGAATGCTTACAGCTTTTTGAGATTGGCTTTGTTTTTAGGTGATAAAATGGATTAAAAGGAAATTAGAGAAAATGGTTGATGAAAACATTACATTCACATACAGCCTGCTTAACCGATCCTCTTTCAGTTGACGTTTCTGTGCCGTTTTGATTTGTTCGTCTCTGACAGATGAGTTAACCAAACCATTTCTGTTTGAGCTGTTCATGCAAATTTCATGCAAAAATTCATGTGAGAAAGAAAAAAAAAATAGAAAAACAAAATAATGGAGATAAAATATAAGTTAAAATTGTTAATCAAAGAAAAATAAATGAGGTAAAAAAAAAAGACAAAAAGGAAACTTGTAAATTAACCCTTTAGCATTTAAATTGGCCACCATCATCATAATCATCATCATAATCATCATCATCATCAACATCATCATCATCATCATCATCATCATCATTATGATCATCACCTTCATCATCATCATCATCATCATCATCATCATCATCATCATCATCATCACTATCATCATCATCATCATCATCATCATCATCATCATCATCATCACCATCACCATCATTCGTTTTCCAAGCTGGCAAGGCTAAGAGCTTCACCGATTCCATTGTATGTTTTGGTTTCTTTGGGTAGTTGCCCTTCCTGACATCAACCACTTAACTGAGTGTAGTGGAGGGGCTTTTTCGCAAGGCCCCATCACCAGTGCTTTTCACATGGCATCAGCACTCATTACCGTTATTAGGATTCTTCTATTCTTTTACTAGTTTTACTCATTGGCCTGTGGCCATGCTGGAGCATCACCTTCTGTGATATCATGATAGGTGCTTATTTCAATCTTGGAGAGTTGCTTGATACACATGTGGTTTTAGCTTTGGTTTTGTTTCAGTCTTTAGACTGTGGCCATGCTGGTGCACCACTGTAATGGCTTTAGTCAAGCAAACTGCACCGGAGTATTTATTTTCTAAGTCTGGTACTTATTCTATTGGTACCTTTTGCCAAAATGCTAAGTCACAGGGACATAAACAAACCAGCATTGGTTGTCAAGTAGTAGTGGGGCACAAACACCAACACACATACCCACATCCACACACACATGGGATTCCACATAGTCTCCACCTACCAAATTTACTAACAAGTAACTGGTTGGCCCAGGGCTATACTAGAAAACACTTGCCCAAAGTGCCACACAGTGGGACTGAACCTAAAAACCACACGGTTGTAAAGCAAGCTTCTTAATCACACAGCCACGCTTATTTAATTATTTCATAGATTTCTTCCTTTATGAAATATAAATCTTGGCAGGAGGAAACGATGCCAAGACGAAATTACTTTTAGTCTTAAACCTGAATTAATGATGCTAAATTCACTTACAAGAATGTAAAGTTGTTTATCGAAAGAACCACAAGGTATTTTATGAGATGCTCCACCGATTTTGCTATGCACATGCCATAGATAATGTTAATGGTTTCTGATACCACCCCAAGGCTAGAAATTTATGGAGGAGGATTATAAACAGTTAAATTGATTATTTTCTCTGGCTTCTATGACTATAATTTAATCTCTGTTTATATATAGACAAATATTACTATTACATGTAAATAAATATATCTCTTTATATATATATACTTATATATTTACATATATATAT
>NC_068987.1:4666946-4670853 GCF_001194135.2 Octopus bimaculoides
CAGGAGTGGCTGCGTGGTAAGAAGCTTGCTTCTCAACCACATGGCTTCGGGTTCAGTCCCACTGCGTGGTACCTTGGTCAAGTGTGTTCTACTATAGCCTCGGGCCAACCAAAGCCTTGTGAGAGGATTTGATAAATGGAAACTGAAAGAAGTCCATTGTGTGTGTGTATCTATATATATATATTTGTGTGTCCATGTTTGTCCTCCCATCATAGTTTGACAGCCGATGCTAGTGTGATTAAGTCCCCATAACTTAGCGGTTCAGCACAAGAGACCAATAGAATATGTACCAGGCTTACAAAGAATAAGTCCTGAGGTCGATTTGTTTGACTAAAGGCAGTGCTCCAGCATGGCTGCAGTTAAATGACTGAAACAAGTAAAAGAATAAAAGAATATACATATATATGTGTGTATGTATAATATATGTATGTGTGTATGTTTGTATGTATGTATAGTGTGTGAGAGAGGGGGGAAGAATCTAACGGACTGGAAAAGAATGAAGAATCAGAGACAGGCACTGAATAAAAGTCCCTCTTATGAGGTTTTTCAGAAATTGGTTATGGCGGTTCCATTCCAAATTATATCAATGTTAAATGAATAGATGCGTTAAACCATAGCACCCATCATCATCATCGTCATCATCATCATCAAGTAACACGATTATCTTCACAATCTTCATCGTTGGTTCAAAGCCAACACTTTCCTACATTGGCATAAGTTTGGTAAAAATCTACAAAGCAGGATTATCTCCTTTAATCGTTATCCTGCATTATTGCCAGCGTTCGTTTATTTTAGCTTTCCCTGATAGGAAACAGAATTGGATTGAATAGGAATAAATCTGTTGTTGTTGTTGTTGTTGTTGTTTAACCTGAGGTCAGCCTAATCAAGAAGACCTATGGTCAAAGATGTTTCAGCTAGGACTAAGCAAAGGCGTGGTTGTGTGGTTAAGAAGCTTGCTTCCCAACCATGTGGTTTCAGGTTCAATCCCACCGTGCAGCACCTTGGGCAAGGGTCTTTTACTATAGCCCCAAACCAACCAATGCCTTGTGAGTGGATTTACTAGATGGAAACTGAGGGGAAGCATGTCATATATATGTGTTTGTGTGTGTCTTTGTGTTTGTCTTCCACCCCACTGCTTGACAACTGGTGTTGGTTTGTTTGTGTCCCTGTAACTTAGCAGTTCAGCAAAATAATTAATACAAGACAGAAAAAAAAAACGTATGTACTGAGAGTAGAGTTATTCAACTAAAACCCTTCAAGGTGGTGCCCCGGCATGGCCACAGTCCAATGACTGAAACACACAAGAGATCTTTCATTCAAATATAGTGCATCTAACATAACATTCTCTCATGGACCCTTCCTTCATTTTCACACAGCAAAGTGTAATTTGAAGGCAATTTAGCTATGATTTCTAGTAGGAAAAACAAGCACATAGAGGCTATCGTATTATTCAATGGCCCCATTCAATGTCTGTAAGCAGCGTTTTCTAGTGTCTCTGCAAAAGACAGTTGCTTCTACTCAAAGAGACTTGCAAACAATTCTTGTGCAAGTGTTGTGCTACCAATTGGAAGTTCTACATCCCAGATACCTGTAGGTTAGAATGAGCACCATTCTGGGGCCTTCCTGTCAATGGCTTCACAGCACACTGTTCCCCCCAGGAATGTGAGGTCCCACCAACTGGATTGACTGACTAGAATTTGATCTTGAGTCCATCGTTTTGGCATCATCAGCACCAGTGAAATTGTGGAGTCATTCAGGTTTGTCTTTCCATGAAGGCAAACAGGGACCTTTTTCCCCCTATACATCACTTTTTTTCTCACCAGATTAGGGTCCTACAAAAAGGCAATCAATTGTGGAGAGATAAACACACCGGTACCAGTTGTCAAGTGGTGGTGGTGGTGGTGGAGGACAAACACAGGCACAAAGACACGCACATACAATGGGCTTCTTTCAGTTTCCATCTACCAAATCCACCCACAAGGTTTTGTGATTATAGTAGGAGAGACTTGCCCAAGGTCCCCATGCAATGGGACTGAACCTGGGACCATGTGGTTGGGAAGCAAGCTTCTTACTACACAGCCATGGCCAACAGATGACATATTTTCTCATTTTCCCCACCTGATGCACAGAATATGACACTGAGCTAAACAAAACATCAGACAGGGTCCTCTAGGATACTCCATTACGTTTTTCACTGCAATGCTGAGGGAGCCTGCCTCTATGTGATCACTCGATATGGTAGAAATAGCAGCCAAATCTCCTCTAATTTACATCCAGTTGCATTAACAGAGCATGAACGCAGATGATAAAGTAGTCCAACATAATACTACATGTGGATGAAGGTTTATATACTGAAGGGAAGATGATAACATCATATATGCACAACCTCCACATCGTCTCACTCTAGTCGTCTTACGTAGCATCATTTAATATCTTGGCTAAACTTAGACGAATGATTATTGTTGTCATTGTAACAGGAGAGTGCTGCAAGGAACCACTGTTAACACCAAACACACACACACACACACACATATATATTTCTGATATATGTGTGTGTGCAAGTGTGTTTGGTGTATGTCGGTAGGATTTGTGTGTGTGTGTGTCTATGCGCATAGATGAGTTAATTAATAGACAACTAACTTACTTCTAAGAAGGAAATAAAATCTACTTATGCTCTATTTATAATTGCATAATGTGTAACAACAGGAACATAGAAAAAAAAAACCCCAAAACGGGGGGGGGGGGTTGATTTTCACAGTGTTTATGACCAACCAATGCATCACACAGTTGATATCACACACAAAACAACACAAAGAAATATTAATAATAAATATATATATAAAACAAACAACACAGTTTCCATACTTTGAAAATAAGGTTTACAAGGAGAAATCACACAATAAGACAAAGCTGAGTACTTTAAATGGAAAATAAACACCAATTAGTTGAGGTAAGTTGTTATTTCAGGTATATTTGAGAAACTGTTTAAATATAATTAATGATTGTTAATTTGTTCTATTTTGATTTTTTTTTTTCATCTTAGAACTGAAAACAAAAAACTGTAAATTTGTTAAAATTATATAACAGGCTGTTTTTAAATCTTTTTATGACAAAAGAGTTGGGTTTTGTTTTTTTAATCGTTATCATGCTTCGTTTATAGAATCAGATTAACGTATTTATTTAACCCACACATTGTTGGCTTTAACTCAAATAAAACATATATATATATATATATATATATACACATACATGCACATATGCATACACACAGGTACATACACTTGACAATGTGTGTGTGTGTGTGTGTGTAGGTTCATGGACTGGTGGCTAGAGTGTTGCATGCTAACCACTATTTCAATTCCTGAACTGGGTGGTGTGTTGTGTTCTTGAGCAAGACACTTCATTTCACGTTGCTCTGCAATCACTTCAACATCTGACGTGTGGCATGTCATGCACCTGTACAGACAATGTCAATTTGATGGGGATGTGGGGATGTGGGGAGTGAGCTGATGTACCGCACAAACACTTGATCACATGTCATCTGTCATTTATGACAAAAGAGAACGCCACATCTTAAACACACACACACACACACACACACACACACACACAAAACACATATATATGTACAGCAAAGTGATAAAGCAGGGGTGTGGTAGTGGGGAGGAATCTCTCACTGCTAAGAAATATTTCTCTCATAGCAAGCATCTTGGACAGCCTCTGATAACCATGTCCAACTCCAGGCCTTTTCGTAGGACTTAGTTTCTAGATCCAGCAAAACCATCTGCACTCAGAGGAGAAACGGCAAAGGCAGGTCCTGGTTCCTTAAAAATGGTGCTTCAGGTGGATAGAACTCATCAGCTTTGGAAGGTATTTCATTCAAGAGAGGGAAAATTCTGGCTTTGAA
>NC_068987.1:4671276-4672186 GCF_001194135.2 Octopus bimaculoides
AATGTTAAATCTCTGAACGAGGTGTTATATATATATATATAAATTTAAAAATAGGGTAAAAAAATTGGATATTAATTAATATCAATTTAATACCAGGTAACAAGCACATTAAAAGAATCAGGGAGATTCAGAAAAAACATCTGAGATCTCAAAGGATTATTGCTCAGGATATATATATATATATATATATATATATATATATAGAAACTTACTTCATGGGGTACAGATATTTTCTTTGATACTTTTGTACTGAGAGTAAGTGTAAATTAGATCAGGCTTCAATATTATTTTAAGCATTGCTTCTGCCCAACGGGGAGTCAGCTCATTCACCGAAAGATTGACAGTTCGTATCCCAATGTTCAAATAGGTATCATGAAAGGTGCAGTTTACGACTTCAAGAAACAAGAGCTGTGGATGTAATTAACAAGCGCTTTGTTGATTTGAAGTACATAACTCAAATATGGGGTAGGGAACAGCTTCGAAAGGTCTACTGTTTTGAAGTCTGTAAATTTAATTCTTTACTTAATGGATATATCTAATTACCCCAAAAAAAGCCCAGAGCAATTAATTTTATTTATTTCATAAATATTGTTTTTATTGATAGCTTAGATAACGATATATTAAACTGTTATGAAATGTTGTAAGCTAAGTTACTATTTTCTTCAGAGCTTTCAGCTATAAAGTTAGAGAGTTCTTGACGCTAACATAAGGCAAACAGAGTAATGTCCCTTGTTTATAGACACTGACAAAAGATTAAAGAATAATGGTGTGGATTAAAAGAAATGAAAATACTAAAAAATTAAAATAAATTTATATGAAAACGTCAGTCAAGAGAATTTTTCAGAAGGTGGTTTGGAGTTTTCAAATCACCTGATATTTTCAACCCTTTCACCCATGCTACTTTCCAGAC
>NC_068987.1:4674169-4676222 GCF_001194135.2 Octopus bimaculoides
GGGGAGCTTAAATTTACAATATGTAGGTTTCTCCCCGTCTCCCCGTCTCACTTTCTTCTCGAGAAGAAATGATTCTTTCTTAACAATAAGCTGGACATTTTAAACGAAAATGTTTTCATTTTAACAATAATCTGAATGTGTGAAATAATTTTTTTTTTTTAATTATTTTTATTAATTTCGTCGGATATAAATTACAAAATTGTGTTTTTAATCAAGCTCTCTCTCCTAACGAAGCCACATTGCAGAGAAAAAAAGTCATGTGGGAGTTATTCCCCTTACACTATGCAATTATACTTTCGTTGGCAGGGTCCTTTTGATTGCAGATGAATAAATGTAAAATTACAGTAATTATTCGTTTAAAAGTTGCACTATTCTATACTTGAACTTAAATGAAGAGACTGGGGCGCAACATATCCATTGGGCAAAGCTAAAATTTGAAGGGAAAAAATTTTGCACCAAAATTTAACACTTAAGTTAGACATGACTTATACACGAATTAAAACGGTGTTTTTCGAAAATTCTTTTCTTTTAAGGAAAAGTACATACTACCGACCTATTTACAGATAAGACTTTATCAAGAAATCCAATACTCATACAGATTTAGAGGCGGTACGTTATAAATGTAGAATTTAACAGAAAGTGAGAGATAGAGAAAAGACAGAGATTATAAAGTTTTAAGTTAATACAAGCTAATGCTAAGTTTAGACCAAACAGGTGATATCGTTTTTCATCGAGGTATTATTTTGAGTGAATTTATCAGTGGAGTACGTTTTAAAAAATTCAGAGTTGGTGAGTGGATTTTAAATCGTTATACAGAGAACTCACTTTAGAAGTATCACAGATATTACGCATGTTAAAATAGTCATCTATATATCATAATTAATGTATATATAGCGTTAATAGGCCAGTTACTGTAGAATTTGTCCTGAGATAACAACTCTTATGAATGGGCTGTGTTTATCCATCCATTTTCTCTGCCCACTATTCCTAGAGAGTACATGAGGGTAGAGACCTCAGGTCCCTCCTTCATAAGGTCTTATAAGAAGCAACTGTCGTTACACTTTCCAGCAGGAACTCCAAGCGTGACCACCTGAAACTATGGATATTATCCGACCATTTCGTTCTTGGCCCACTCTTAGGTCTCCAGACTGGAATGCGGCATGCGATTCTTTCCTACGACAGTCTAATCTCAGTGCTGTGTTTAAAACACAATAAATATCAGAGGGAGAGGAAAATTCGTCCCACAAGTTCATAAGAATTGCTCTTAGAATAAATACACCTGTAACTGGCCTTTCGACAATCTGTATATATTAAGTATGATACATAGATGGCTATTTTCATTAAATATTGCCTCAGTTGCGTATACTGGATATTTTAAAATTTTCCTGTATAAAAACAAAAATAAACAAAGACATTTTGCTACTCTGCAATAATTACTATTGCTAATCTTTCGCAGATAAAGCGATGAAATTGTAACTGTGGCAACAAAGTCGGGGGAGTGCAGGATCCAGTAAGAAAACTAACAATAGTTGTTTCCCTTCACTGGCACGCATTTTTCGCTTTCGTGGAAATGGGTCTCTCTACACCAGTGCTCCGCAACCGGTATGCCGCGGCACACTTGTGTGTCACGAGACGATGCTAGGTGTGCCGCAGTGTAACCAGAACATAATTTTTTTCCTTATACTTTTAGTTCAGGTGTATTGCCGAATTTCGAAAAGAATATAAGTGTCCCGCAAGTGAGAAAAGGTTGCGGAGCACTGCTCTATACTATAAATCAGAGGTTCTCAAACCTTTTGGGCCACCGCCCTCCTCATGTCCACGTAATACCCTCAGTGCCCCCACCCCTGTTTTTATGTATAAATAAATATTTTATATTTCACTAATTTATATATATACTATGAATCATTTGATATTTAATATAATATATAATTTGTATATAATAATATTAAAATTAATTCATAGCGTCCCCCAATCCACTGCTTTCCTCCCAACGCCTCCTTTTTCTCTACTGTCCCCCACCCCCTTAGACACCAGCGCCCATCTGAACCGTCTC
>NC_068987.1:4676649-4685373 GCF_001194135.2 Octopus bimaculoides
TAAGTACTGGCTTTTAAAAAATAACTGCTGGGGTCAGTTCATTCGACTGAAAATTCTTCCAAGTGGTTGCCCCAGCATGGCATCATTGAAAAATATTTTAGTTTCTGTTCATTAAAAAAGTGAATGCATTTTAACGCACATGACTTTTTTTTCCCCCTTTTTTCTCTTCTTTTTCTTTTTGTTCTAATTGTTTCAGTCACTGGACTGCGGTCATGCTGGGGCACCGCCTTGAAAAGTTTTAGTCGAATAAATCGATCCCAGTGCTTATCTATTTTAAAGCCTGCTGCTTATTCTATTGCGAACGTAAAGAAACCAGCAACATTTGTTAAGACACACACACGTCAAGCTACGTCTATCAAATTCACTTACAAGTTAATGGTCAGCTCGGAACTTTATTAGAAAACACTTGCGTTAGATTCCGCGCGGTGGTACTGAACTGGAAACCACGTGGTTGCAAAAAGAGCTCATTAACTACACAGTGGTTATAAAGTTAACTGTAACTACACTAAGTTCAAATTGATAGACGGCACCCAACCCCAATCATTCTTTAAAACGTTGGTAATGTTTTTAAAAATATTTCAATGTTCAGGTGTTCTCCAGCTTTTGTGAAATCAGGTGCAAACCTCCACAAATATCTCTCGAGTTGTCAGATAAATTCGTTCGTGGTTTTACACCTTTCTTTAATCTTTCTCATGTAATTTAAATTGATGCGAAAAATATCTTTATCGAGGTATTTCAAGGGATTCTGTAGCTCCATTGTTCCTCTACAACTTTTGTTTATCATTTTTGAAATTTGAATAAAAAGTTGCCCATTTTCAAACATATTGACGATAGCGTGCCAACTGGAGAAAAACGAATGAATCTATCTGACAACCCATAAGATTTTTGTTTTTTCTTTTTTTGTTTCTAGCTATGGCAACCTTCTTCATTGTTGTCCTAAAATGTTGTCTTAAAATGTTGTCACAAAGATTACGTAACTTCGGGACACATTTCGAACGTTTGTGATTGTAGATATTTTAACGAAAATGTTCGGCTGCTGTCTTAGCAAGTTAAATGACTTTCACAAACGCTCCTTTGTTAGTTTGTATTGTCCCAAGAATTAAGACTTGAAACATGCGGTCCCAGCACTTAAAGTTGGTAGGGATTTGTTTGTGGAAAGATTTTGACGGCTGAAGCAACAATTCAAGTGACTCGCATAACGAAACTCTTTTTGTTGGCTCGTGTCTATATTTAAAAATGCTTAAGATGTGTGCATATACCTTAAAAATACATTGAACAAATAAATACACGGTGTGTGTGTGTGTGTTCGCCACGACAAGACCCTCAAGTGGGTCAAAATTGTTGATTGTCCTGCATTTTTCTGATTTTCTGCTCGCCTAGCGTCACCATTCTTTTTGCACAATTTTCTTTAACTCTTAATTCATGCGATTCTCACCAAATTATGGAACTTCGGTGTTGTTACATTTTTGCCTTTGTAAACAGTCTTTTATCGTTCCCTTGTTTCACTCATTGGAGTGCGGCCATGCTGGGGCATCACTTCGAAGGCTTTTAGTTTTAAAAAAAAATCGACTCGTTTTTTTTTTGTTTTTTTTTAAGTCTGGTCTTTATTCTTTTTGTATTTTTTGTCGAACGGCTAAATTACGGAGACATAAACAAACCAACACCGATTGTCAAGCAGTGAGGGAGACAAAAGCACACACACACACAAACGTGAAATATGCGACGGGCTTCTACATAGTTTCCATTTATCAAACTCACTAACAAAATATTAGTCGGCCCAGAGCTATATTAGAAGACACTTGTCCAACATGCTGCCCAATGGAACTGAAACCAAAATCGTATGGTTACAAAGCGGATTTAAGTTATATATCTAACGCTTGCCAGACAGCCATGTTACCAACAACACTATGCCCTGCCCGACACTCTTATTTTTAAAATTATGTGTTAATAGCAATCTGTGCATCATACTTAAATCTTATACATCATTGAAAGCCTAATTAATTGTAGTATTTTTCCCGGGACAGTATTTCTTATAGACGTACATTGTTAAAAACACACAAATATATCAGTAGCAGACGAAAATCGTCCAGCAACGATAACGGCATTACTAAATGAGCATTTCTGCATCTTTAGAATTCGTCAGTAGCAAGTATCTATTATCAAATGCATGTTTAGACAAAATCAACCAGGACTGATATAGTAAAACAGTGATTAAAAAACAAACTTTACTAATGTTACAAATAGCCGCCAGGCTCGGTAAAAATTAATTATAAGCGACAAGCGCTATACGTCAATAAGAGATGCTATCTTGAGACGAATATCCCAGTTTATCAGGCTCTCAACGACCTATCTGCTCCAAATATGATACGCAAATTCCTATTCTGAACTAAAACTGCTTCGTTCGTTCATAGCGAATTTTAATGCGGAAATTTCTGACATATTTTTAAAAGAATTTTTAACCTTCACTACACTGTAGTTTAATTAATTATTTTTTTTTAAATAACGCAGCCTAAACAGTATCGGATTTTTTTTACTAAAGTCTAACATCGTGAGATATTAGATCTTTGATCAATGCTTCATACATTTAGGAGGCGCAATGGCCCAGTGGTTAGGGGAGCGGACTCGCGGTCGGAGTATCGCGGTTTCGATTCCCAGACTGGGCGTTGTGTGTGTTTATTGAGCAAAAACATCTAAAGCTCTACGAGGCTCCGGCAGAGGGTGGTGACGACCCCTGTTGTACTCTTACTTTCGCTTTTTCTTCCTGTTTCTTGGGTAACGCTGCGATGGACTGGCGTCTCGTCCAGCTGGGGGAAACACATACGCCATGGAAACCGGGCCCATGAGCCTGGTTAGGCTTTAAAAGGGCGCATAAAATAAAAATCATATATTTAGGGTTAATTCTCATCGAAATATTAACAAAATGCTAAACTGTTTTGTTTTGTTCCTTTTTTTTTTATATATTTTAAACTCAACTCAAATACTATGAAATAATTATCAGGACACCATTCCCGTTCCTCTGTTTTAAAATTCCAGACAGCTTGCCTATATTGCTTGCCAAATGGTCATCCCTTTATATTCTGTGTACAAACCATGTCATAATTTCAACAAACTTTATTTATTCACGAAAAAGAAGAGAAAACATTTTTTTTCTTTTCGTCTCACTTAAGCTTGTTAACAACGGGAGTTATCTCCCATAGACTTATGCCAAACATCAAACTCTGTTAATATCTGGGGGCGGGGAATGCATGAAAATTGACGCCAAAAACGAGTGGAAAGCAGTTCTTTGAAGATTTGTACAACACATCAACAATCACTAATTTCAATGAACGCCATTTGAACTAACCCATTAAGTCCCAGAGTACTTAAATTTCTGAATATTACTTTTAAATTTTTACAGATGATTGAAAATAAGTTAAAATGAAAAAAAAAAAATTATTAAATCTCATTTACTTGAAGTAGAAATGGAAATACTCCGTGTACTATAAATAGGACACTGAGATAATGTGATATAGCTTATTTAATGTTCTCATTTAGTGTCCTATTTATAGGACAGTGGGAATTAACGGGTTAACGCAAAAAAAGTAGCATTTTATGGTTATTTGGCAGCTATATTCTTCCTCCACAAATTCTATTTATCATTTCCGAAATTTGAATAAATTCTACCTCTTTTCAAACATATAATGATAGAGTAACAGAAAGGAAGAAGAAAAAAACCCAACGAATTTATCTGACAACTCAGTAAAACAAAATGGCGTGTATGACTCTCTACATGGAAACATTGGCAGTTGTCTGTTTTCCAAGGATACCAGTTACACGATATGGAGTATTCTCCAAGACAATTTGGTCTGTTGTAACATTCATTATATTATTTTACCTCGTGTTTATGTATTTTGTCAACTCTAGAGAGGTACAAATTAATGGTGATCTGGAGAAGGTTTATCTTGTCTTTAATAGCAAAATTGTTCCATAACCAACTAAAATGTAACAACTTGATACACAAACGCATTTGAAATACCTTAATGAACAACAATAGATAAAAAATGAAAAATGTTATCAATTCTTCTAGCAGAGTTTTAAATATCACACAGATATAGTTTATATTCAATGTTTGAAATATCAAAGGAACCTCAACGTCGTCTGACTTGCTAGAAATAACAGCTAAATTCCGCATATCATACCCTAGTAGCTTTAAAAGAAAGTCACATCGGCTAAAATAGTCCTCAGTACACCATGCCTGAAAAATAATCGAGGATGGTCATAGATGGAACGCTCTTGAATATTCAAGGATGGCTCGGGGTTAAACAACAACTAAGCAGTGATTGTGTGTGTGTGTGTGTGTGTGTGTGCGTGCGTGCGTGTCCTCTTCCATCACTGCTTGTCAACCGGTGTTGGTTTGCTTACGTACCAGTAACTTAACGGTTCAGCAAAGAATAAGTACTAAGCTTTAAAAAAAAAAACCAAGTCCCTGGGTTGATTAAAACCTTTCAAAGCGGTGCCCCAGCATGGACGCAGTCCAATGACTGAAACATGTATAAAGTAGATTGTATTGTATTACTCTAATATCTTGTCTGAACGAGGAAATGTGTTCCGTCTGAGAGTAAAATCAGCAAAGAGTCTGTCTTCAGGGAGAAATGGTTTTTCTTCATTAAAACCAAAAGAATTTCTGCTATTCAAGAGCTTCCCTTCAGAACCCTTGGGTGCACGTACACCCAGCGGGTTCTCAAAATAGAAGCCAATTTGAAATGAGGCACTGAAGCAATTAATGAGTGTGAATTGGTAGGGAAATTAAAATTTGATGTTATCGCAAGCATAACAAAATCTCCATATCGAGAGCAAAAGGAATAACGTTTCCAAAAACAAAATGGCTGACAGTTTCTTCTTCTTGTGGAAATACTCGGCTACAGAGCAGACTCAAAAGTAAGTCAACCTATAACAATAATAACCATTTCTGTTATAAACACAAGAACTGAAATTTTGTGGGGGGAGAAGACCAGTCGATTACATCGACCCCAATATTTGACTGGTACTTATTTCATCGATCCTGAAAGGGTAACAGGAAAAGTCGACCCCGTATGACCGCAGTCCAATGATTGAAACAAGTAAAATTGTCTATCAATGATTTGCATTGTCTAAATGTTCCTTCTTCTCAACCCTTCAGATCCCGCATTCTCTATTACACCCGTTCTTTTCTTTCCAAAACGTTGGAACTCTGGAATGCTCTCTCAAGCCATGTCTTTCTCGCTACCGTTGATTTGACATCAGTTTAAACAGAATATTAATGGTTTCGAATTCACAATCTCAAAGACCCTACAAAGGCTGCGAATACAGTCCCTTTCTCCAGACCACACTAAAAAAATGAACTCAATCTCCTTCTTTTTCGTGAGGGACAGAAAATTTCGTTATTACCAACGGAAGTAGTATTAATTCAGAATAGTATTTTGTATATTATACTTGACGCAGATGTACTGCAGAAAGCCCTGAAATCGCAGTATTCATATCGAGAAAGCATTTTGCATAGATGTATAATGTTTAAAAAAACAGAAATATATCAGTAGCAGAGTAGATATATTCAAAGAATGTTTAAAGAACTGCAGCTTGTGTTGAGAAGCTGGTTTTGGAAGCATGTATAAAAGGTGGGGGAGATGTTGCACGGTAAGGAAACCTGGGCATTGATGGTGGAAGATCAATTGGAAACTGGAGAAAATGAAATGAGAATATTTCATTGAATGTTGAATGTCGATCTACATGGAAGGGACCTGAGTGAGTCGAGAGTGGCTGCGTGTATGTAAGATATTGATTAACAGGTAGAGAGATGACGACTGAACGGATAGGGATGTGGTGTAAATAGTTGATGAATGATGGATGAAAAACATTAGTGGAGAGTAACTGGAGAAGTACGTTTAGTTAAGTATTTATTTATGCCACAGAACCTCTCAAAACTGGACACCAATATCTAAGCATTATCAAAGAAGACCAATGTAAGTGATCCCCACAAACTATGAACCAACAAACACTTTCCCCTTCACAAGAATAAGGAACAACCCAGAATAATGAAAGTAACAAACGTATATGCCCATCATCAGCTGCCAAACGGATATCACTATGGTTTCTGCATGTGCGTATATATATATATATATATATATATATATATATATATATATATATATATATATATATATATAAAACTTACTGTGAAACGCCGGTGTTTTAATGGTGGCAGCTGATGAAGGAGATGTTTCTATGTGGCTTGCTTGTTTGTTGTACCTTGTTTATCATTTTGTCCATGTTCTTTTGCCACGTCATGTACCCAGTTATGTATCTATGTGCACATGTAGATGAAGGTATGTACATACATGTACATATATATGCATATACTCATATATTGTTTATATATATATATATATATATATACATACATATACGTGTATATTATGGATAAATATTCTTAATCCAAAAATAATTTTTAATTATTTTCAAATTAAAATACCATAAGTTTTAAATTAAATTCTCGTTTGTCTTAAACCAAATAAAACCCAGCCAGTAAAAATCTGACAAGCCATTTTTTTCTTCTCCAGTTCAGACTCTGATGTACATGTAGTGTGTGTGTGTATAGATAGATGTTGGAAATTGTGGCGTGGGGTGTGTGTGTGTTTTTTCACTTTTTTATCAGTTGATGAGAATTTTTCTAAGATATTAACAGATGTTTTACAATGAGATTGCTGGAATTTTAGTAACTAATCCTAAGCCATAACAGAAAATAGCTTTTTGAATGTTTGTTCTGTCACAAACGTTTAGACAACTGTAACTGCGTATATGTATGTGTGTGAGTATATATATACGTCTGTGTGTATTTGTATGTGTGTGTGTGTATTTGCATATATTTGTGTCTAGACCTGTTGGTGCATACATGTTTGTAACTATGTATATGTGTTTATATATGAATATTTGTGTGTCTTATATATGCATATGTATAACGTGTGTGTTATGTCTTTTTATGTTTTGTTGAACTTAGTAGTTCAACAAATAGCAATTGATAAAATAAGCACTAGGCTAAAATATGTCCAGGAGTGAGTAAGATTGATTAAACCCCAGTAGACGATAACCTTACATGGTTGCAGTCTAACGACTGGAAACAATAAAAGAACACATACACGTACACACACACACACATCTACATACATGCATAGACATACATCCGTCTATACATACATATACAGGCATGCATCCGCCCATATACACATACATACTTGCACCCGCACATACATACACGAGTGCAAACACACACACACATCACATGCCTACATACACACATACATACAGATATGCATACACACGCGTTTGGTATCTTAATGTCCGGTTCTTTGTGATTTGACTAATGTCCTACTGCAACTTTTGTTCATTGGAATAGGAGGCATCTCTGGTACCATATAGACACATATATATACTATTTCAATATTAATGGCTAGCAAGGACACAGTATTTCGTTTTGCGACCATTAGACACTACAAAGTATATTAAAGGCTTACAAGTCAATATTGTGTGATGTTAGGACGACGAGCTGGCGGAATCGCTAGCACGCCGGGCGAAATGTTCAGCGGTATTTCGTCTGTCTTTACGTTCTGAGTTCAAATTACGCCGAGATCGACTTTGCCTTTCATCGTTTCGGGGTCGATAAATTCCCCCCAAAACTTCGGGCCTTGTGCCTAGAGTAGAAAAAAATAATATTGTGTGATGTTAGGGCGGCGAGAAATGCTTAGCGATATTTCGTCTGCCGTTATGTTCTGAGTTCAAATTCCGCCGAGGTTAGCTTTGCATTTCATCCTTTCGGGGTCGATTAGATAAGTACCAGTTACGCACTGGGGTCGATGCAATCTTTGTTTGTCCTCTCTATGTTTAGCCCCCTGTGGGCAATAAAGAAATAAATATTGTGTGATGTTCTCATTTTAAAGTTTATCTGCAGATTTCCTACAGAATTCAGAGCATCGTAACTCTCATCACAGGCTTTGAATTCTAAAGAAAATCCGTACAGACAAACCATTACTATAATAGGAGGTCGAACACATGGCTTATTGCATTGTACTCCATACCACAAAACCGGAAGTTACTCGGAATTTCTGTCTAGCATCAAACAATCCACCCACCCAGATGTTCTTCTCCTTCCCACACACCCTCTTAACGCATCTACATGCTTGGGAGGAATTTTTGTGTTTGCGTGTGTAGGAGACTATACGACTATGCATTCTTCCTTCCCTTTTTCTCTTTCTTGCATCCTCATCAGCTTCATCTATACACCGGCAATCCTCTACCCATCCACTGTACCAATTTATATCTGTCCCGTATGGCCAAACCGTTCCTATTTCTATTCCTAGAACCACATAACTCATTCCATTTGGTCATTAATTAGTGACTAACTTTTAACTCAATGTATCATCCACTTGATCTGATTACTAATCCTTCTGGGAGAAGAAAGAAGTTAAAAAAAAAAAGGCTGATATCTGAGACTATGTTGTATAATGCAATCTTAGATAGACAATGCCTGGAAAGAAAAAAGAAAAAGATGGGATGGTCATTGCTGGATTGTTGGAATGCTTTTACTCATATGTCTGTGCTTAAGCAGAGATAACTAACCTGGGGAATAATTATTTGAAGATTATACTGATGAAACTTTCAGACATGATTTAAGAGAAAGAGAGGGAGTGGGGAGAGAGAGAGAGAGAGAGAGGG
>NC_068987.1:4685456-4699758 GCF_001194135.2 Octopus bimaculoides
GAGAGAGAGAAAGGGGGAGAGAGAGAAAGGGGGAGAGAGAGAAAGAGTGTGTGTGTGATGAGAGAGGATGAAGATGATTTTAGTCAAAGAAAGAAATATTTAATTTGGTTCCAGTAATTTTTATTTTAGTTCCTTATTGGTCTGCTCATTCTTTTTATTTTCATTCTTGCACTCTCTCTCTCTCTCTCTTTCTCTCTTCCTCTAATAGTCTTTCATTTCTCACTTTCATTCTTACACAGTCTCACTTTCTCTCTCTCTCTCTCTCTCTCTCTGATGTCCTACACTACCTCTCTCTGCATTTTTATTGTTTCTTTCCTCTCTTTCTCTCTGTCCATAAATACAAGAAAAGCATAAATAAAGGGCTTTACATATTCATTTGTCATCGTAGACTGATACAAATTTCAGAGGCATTCGTAGTTCCATTTATGCAATCAGTCAATTGATCAATTCAAAAAAATTGAACCACTTTAACAAAGGATTACCTGAAGTTCTATAATAATCTGAAAACCTTTTGTTAACCTGATGCATTTGTATTAGCAGAGAACTTAAGAAGTGTTTTGCCCAGATTAATAATCTCTTATTAATAACTCTTTATATACATACATACATACATACATACACATACATACATACACATATGTATATATATATATATATATATATACTAGGGGTGCCACAATGTAATGTCACATTTCATGTGATGCATTTAAATCAACATAAAACATATCATAAATATATTTATTCGTTTAAAATGTAATTGTCATTGTTAGCAATAACATTTCCCCACTTCAAAACCATCTTTCTGATTCTTCAGGCAAAAAAAAGAAACCAGGTTCTTTAGAAGAGAAAAATGGTTGGAGTGCCAGTTTGACAATGTTCCTGCTTTTTAATGTTTTCCAATTGGTTAACTGTTCAAGTGACCAAAATAAGAGAAAACCTGATGGTTTTAGGTCTTGTGAATGGAGAAGATGAGTTAGAGCTTCCTAACCAAATGAATTTATCCTTCCTTCGGTTACCTACTTTATTCTTAAGGGGGGACAGCTCATGAGGTACCCCCTTTCCTTCTTTATGCACTTTCTCAATCTGTTTGAGATGCTCTTGTATTGTGGACCAAGGTTTATTCAGCCTCTGGGGAAAGTCGCCACTACTTTGACATGAATCCTCTCTGATGGCTGTTTTCACTGTGTCATTATTGAGAACAACTGATTCCACCGAGGTCAACTTTGCCTTTCATCCTTTCAAGGTTGATGTTTGTCCACATTAATGTTTGATCAAAAACTACTCTGATTGGTTGATTGCAAGAACATCTTTTATTGGCTTAGAAACAACTTGTGGTGACGTCAGACTATTTACTTGAAAATACATTGCTTTTGGTGTCCCCAATATAAATTTCACTTTTCACATATTCACACATTATTCAATGTATCTAACTGTTTTGTCTGTCTCCATGTGTCCATTCATCAGTCTACCTATTATCCATTTATTCATGTCTGTCTATCCATCTGTCTGTCTATGTCTATCTATCATTCACTTCTTTCTCAATCTTTCCTTTATTTCTCCCTGTTTATTACGACAGACTTAGAAATGCCATGCAAAAGAAAGAATTTAATGCATTACTCAAGCCTTTCCTTCCTCACTCCCCGCACATGATATGGTTTAGTATTTTTCGTTTGCTATTTCTCTTCCTATCTAATCAGTTCAAGCATGATTCATGGATAGACACAGCTAAATTTACCATTTATACTCCACCCACCACTCTCTCTCTCTCTTTCTCTCTCTCTCTCTCTCTTCACTTTCTTTTTCTCTCTTTCTTTTCTTTCAGGATTGTCATCTCCTCTCTCCATATCTTTCATTCTGTCTACATTTCAGTATGTGTGTGTAACCTCCTCCTCCAACATGTCTGTCACATTGATATGAAAATGTACCACACAATCCCCTCATTCTCATTTCCATAAACACAAGCAATTGCTGTTGTTTGACCCTTTGCCTGTTCTACGCCTCACACGATACACAGAAACATGTTTCCCTTTTGTCCATGCATTATATTCGATACACATTTCTAATTTGTTTCCAGCCACCAGGACTCATGAAAGGAAAGCTTCATATAACACAGTACCTAAACAAATTCCTTGAACAGGCAAAGGGTTGATGTCACAGATAGGCTCACAATAAAGACGCATTTTTCATAACACTTCTCAACCATATCACATTATAACTGTCTTTTCTAACAGAAATTGCTTAATCCTTTTCCTGTGCTGTGTATCACATGTAATACACAGGACATGTTTTTCTGGTATCTTTGCATCATATAACGATACATATTCTCCAATTTTTTCAAGCACAAGTATAACTTGGGACTAAGAAAGCTTTATGTTACTCAGAACACGTGAAACAAGGGCAAACTAAATGTGTGTCAACAAGCATGGATGGCTGGGACAAAGTTATGAAAATGCTTTGAGTAGGCAAAGGGTTAAGTAACCCGGTTTAAGTTTGTAGGTAAGACCTCAATCAAATACTTAAATATGATTAATGTTTGAAGAATTATCCATCAATCCATTATACATGATATAAGAAGGTTGATTGATCATCTTATTGGTTTCCATTGATCTTCAGCACTTCTCTAAATCTCCTTCTAGCATAATTAAGGTATGAAGTTTGGACGTGACATACCCAACACCTTGAACTTATTCTATTGGTCTTTTTGCCAAATTGCTAGCTTACAGGGACATAAACAAACCAATACCAGCTGTCAAGAGGTGCAAATAAACACACACACACACACACACAGTCACACACACACACACATATATGTATGTATATAATTATCAGGTGATAATCTAGTAGCTCTGCATCGGCAAGGCTTGAAAAAATATGGTAAAAAGTGAAAGGGATACAGTGTACTTGGCATGAGGAGTGGAATATTGGACATTTCGGATTCAATCCTTCATCAAGGGGCAGAGAAAAAAAGAAGAAAAAGATGAAAAAGTCAAACAGCTGAGAGGATGTAAACTCTGACTTTCTTTCTCTTTTTCTTCTCTTTTTCTTTGCCCCCTAACAAAGGATTGAATCCAAAACATTCGATATTTCACTTCCTCCCACCAAGTTCACTGTACCCTTTTCACTTTTTCTATATATTATATGTAAATGTGATAATTCTCTGTAAAGTAGGAAACAGTGACTAATTATATTATGATAAAACAGATTAAGTTTGAGAGATTATATCAAAATAGATTGTCTTATCAATGATTGGTAGCCATTGGAATGTAGGGTCAAATGCATTGCCATATTTGTTCTAGATGTCAAAGTATAAATCTTGTTGAGGTTAACCTTGCTTTTGTGTTCTTTCACAATCAATAATGAAAACACCAAGTGCTGATGCAACCCCTCTCATTTTCCAGCAGCTGATTCTTGGGTTTGCCAATGAGTCGAGGCTGAGAGCGCAAACAAAAAGGTGTGCACGTCAGCATGTGACTATATAAACCAGTGGTTCTCAACCGTGGTCTTCAAGTATCTTTCCAGTGGCCTCCAATGGTCTTCCCTCTGTAAACAAGCATGAGCATTAAGGACAGACTTACGAAAATGGTTTAACCCTGACAAAGGGTTAAACCATCTGTTTTGCAAAATACTGTGGATTCTCTGTCAGTCTTGAACAACAGGTATTCAGCTGTTTGGCCAACTTGATTCTCATTTGTGAAATTAATGTGTAAAAGACCGAGAATCCCACCAAAACAGGTGCTTTTAATGCAATTCCTGAACCAAATCATTGTGATACAATGTGGCAAGAATGGACCTTATAAGTACAATACAGAGAGGCGGGGGAGAGAATAGACAGCATTATTGGGCCCCAAAGAGATGAAAGATAAGGTTGACTTTACTGGGATTTGAACTTATAGCACATAATAACCATATCAGATTAATGAATTATTCTGATATATAAACAAGGCACAGGCATGGGATGTGTGGTTAAGAAGCTCACTTGGCAACCATGTGGTTTGGGGTTCAGTCCCACTGTCCAACACCTTGGGCAAAGGTCTTCTACTATAGTCCAAGATTAACCAATGTCTTGCGAGTTAATTTGGTAGATGGAAACTAAAAGAAGGCTATCATGTGTGTGTGTGTGTGTGTCACCACCACCACATGACAACCGGTGTTGCTTTGTGTCCCCATAACTTATTAAGTTATGGGGGACACAAAGCAACAGTTTGGCAAAAGAGACCGATAGAATAAGCAACAGACTTAAAAAATAAGTGCAAGAATCAATTTGTTTGACTAAAACCATTGAAAGCAGTGCTCCAGCATGGCCACAGTCTAATGACTAAAAACCAGCAAAAGACAAACGATAAACGGTATCTGTAACAGATCCACACCTTCGTCTCTTCTTAGTCCATTTGGTAAACAGATTTTATTGGTAACAGATTGAAGAATGACAAAGACAAATATAATGAATGTGTTGGAAATATTTCAGAGGAGATTAATGTACAACATTTCTATGGATCAGGTTCATTGTATTTGATCACGGATTAACAGATTGAAGATTGACAACCAATATTTTTGTTTGTTTGTTTTGTATTTTTTGCTAAAAGTTTAAATAGTGTGTGTATGTGTGTGAGTGTATGTATGTGTAAGTTGTGCGTAATTTGTGTGTGGGTCTGGGTTCAGTTCCACTGCGCAACACCTTAGGTAAGGGTTTTCTACTTATGTCTTCTCATTGGTCAGCAAGTGTCTTCTTATTGGTCAACCCTGGGCTGACCAATGCCTTGCAAGTGAATTTGGTAGATGGAAACTGTATGGAAGTCCATCATGTGTGTGTGTGTGTGTAATTTTTAATGGGGGTCTCAGAGTACACAAAGCAGTAAATAATAGCATTTAAATAATTGGATTAAAAAATCTCGAATGGAAAATATCAAAAGCTGTCCATGGGACACAACCTCATATCTCGAAAGGATTACTTTGGTATACTGGTAGAACATCTGTCATATTTACAGATGTAGACTTGAATGCCACAGGCAGCCTCTGACATTTTCATCCAAGGGTTTTTCTTTTTTACTCAATATCCACATGCTATTTACCAGATGCAATCATGGCAGTGTGGTAAGAAGCTTGAATCTCAGCCATGTGGTTCCAGGTTCAGTCCCACAACATGGCACTGATACTTTTAATTTGTTTTAGTCATTGGACTGTGGCCATGCTGGGGCACTGCCTCGAAGGGTTTAGTTGAACAAATCAATCCCAGTATTTATTTTTTAAGTCTGGTACAAATTTTTTCTATCTCTTTTTGGCAAGTCTTTTACTCAACTCCCAGGCTGACCAAAGCCTTATGAGCAGGTCTCTTATTACTGTGCAGCACGACATGTTTATACATACATATATTCATATATATATGTTTTGTCCAACCCATGCTAGCATGGAAAGCGGACGTTAAACAATGATGATGATGATATATATATATATATATATATATATATATATATATATATATATATATACATATACATATTTATATATATATATATATATATATATATATATATAATACTATCTATTATTTATTATATACATATATACATACATATACATATATATATACACACACACACACACACACACACATAAATACACACATATACATGCAGACATGCATATATAGTGCGAGCAGCTCAAAGAAAGTTTTTGCAGTCAATTCCATCGCAATCTCTCATGAGATTCCGCCACCCTCCCGTTGCACCAGTCCTAACACTGATTACGCTGTCAGATATGACAGAATACATCTCTACCCCTTCAATCCAGTCCACTATAAAACCCATTTCAACCAACCAAAAATGGCCAGGCTTTCACTTTAAGCAGTTTACACGAGAGATGTCACTACCGTTATCTCTCGTGCACTTTCTCAACATTTACACACATAAATATTTATGCCAACATGCACAGTTTCTTCTTTATATCTCTGTACTAAATAAAGTATGATAACGTCAAGTAGGATGTCTTTGAAGGATTGCTGTTTAAAAATTGCTATGAACTGGAGTTTGTGAAACACATCGGCTATTTGCAGTGAAAGCCACCTACACACAACAGACTACTACTAAGTACAGTCACTAACTGACCCAACAAACGGTAGCGACAGACTCTGGGTCTATGATAGCCTAGGAACCCATTAGGAAGCTAATGCAGTGACGGAACAAGAGAACCAGATAAGAGACTGTCTTAACTCCTTAGCATTTAACCTAGCCATATCTGGCATAAATATTCTACATGCATCATGCTCAAACCAACCAGATCCAGCCTCTTACACTTACCCCGCAATGTTATTCTGAAAATAAACAATCACATCATTGAAGTTCTTGGAGCTATGAGATAATTCAATCAATATCATCATCATCATCATCGCTTAACGTCCGCTTTCCATGCTAGCATGGGTTGGACGATTTGACTGAGGACTGGTGAACCAGATGACTGCACCAGGCTCCAGTCTGATCTGGCAGGTGTTCTTGGGGAAATTTCGAACTTGGGTTCTCATTCGTAAGGTATTTTTCAATGTTATTCTTATTCTTCTTCTTATTATTATTATTATTCAGGTCACTGCCTGGAATCGAACTCAGAATCTTGGCGTTAGTAGTCCGTGCTCTTAACCACTACACCATATGCCAGTGTAATAATAATAATAATAATAATAATAATAATAACATCGAAAAATACCTTACGAATGAGAACCCAGGTTCGAAATTTCCCCAATACATCTGATCAAGGCTGGAGGGTACATCAACCGAAACGTTGTGTTAACAATAAACAAGATGAGGACAAATATCCGTCAAATGTAAATAATGTAAATAAATGTACATAATTCCTCATCTCTTAAATATAGAACTGTACATTATATGGCTATTGTACTTCAATTTTATACTCTTTCAGATCAACAGTATAATTGATTATATTTGGGTCCAGAGAACTGCCAAACAGGATGTAAAACTCACATTTATAGCTGTGATGTTTATTGTTACTGTGATTGGCCACCAGGATGGTGCACCACTGCTATGATTTCGTTGTCATCCACTCATTGCAAATGGCTGACTGGTAGAGGAAAGTTTAACATTCATTTCTTCTTTCCAGGAGAGTTTTTCATTTAGATCATTAAAAAATGTTTCTTAAATGTATTACAGCCATTAAATAATGTAAGACGCAGATCAAGTGTGGCTTACGTAGGCTGGGGAAGAGGTTATAATGAGATGATGTGACATCTCCTCATAACTGCTGACATACCAAAAGCAATCTTTCTTAAGTTTGTGTTAACAACTTGTGATAATTTGGCTCGTTTCCATTATTATATTATTAGTAACAATTACTGTGTCTAACAAATTTATGCTTATCCAGCTCACTAGCCTACTACACTCAGTCTTTAGTCCATAATATGGCCACATTGGATGCAGGGATATTTTTGATATCATTATTACTCTTTTACTCTTTTACTTGTTTCAGTCATTTGACTGTGGCCATGCTGGAGCACCGCCTTTAGTCGAGCAAATCGACCCCATGTGGTTCATAAGCAAGCTACTTACCACACAGCCACTCCTACACCTGTTTATTGTTTATCTTTTACTCGTTTCTGGGATCTGAATGAATCCATGGTCAGAATTTTAATTTAGGATTGCAAAGAACCAGAACAGACACCACAAGACATCTGCTCTCACACCAATGATTCCACTAATCTACAACTAATCCACACTCTAAAGATTCAACTAATCCACCTTTAATCCACACTCTAATGAATCAGTCATGATGAGATGTTATTTATTGGTTCAAAAAAAAAAAAAAAAGACGGAAGATTAAATTGACCTCAGCAGAATTTGAACACAGGATGTACAGCACCAGAACAAATATCCCAAGGTAATCTATCCAATGCTCTAAAGACTCTTCTACTTCACCACCCACCTCACAGACTCATACCTGTGATATTGATCCCTAATGCAAAATAACCACATTCCGAAATAGTTGTGGTGGTTGTGGTGATGGTGATAGATATATTTTCCTATCAAGTCATAATACTGAGAAAATTATGATTTTTCTGGACTAACGAGCTATTAAAGCAGCTGCTGACAAGGGGTGGATTGTAACCCAAAAGGAAGGGGCTTATTCAACAATGCTTAAGAATGAAGTACAATATTTCCTCTATATGTTTGAGTCCTAAGGACACATAAGGCCATTTTGCTGGTTTCCATGGCATACAAGAGACCAGGATTACAACATTCCCTCTCAACAGGACACTGGTCCATTGCAGGGGTCAAGGTCAGTAATTCTGAGTGGAGGGGCTGAGTGGCAAATGTTGTACTGGAAAAGACCAGTTCAACCCATGCCATCATGGAAAACGGGTGTAAAACAAGATGATGATGGTGGTGGTGGTGATAATGATGATGTTCATATTGATGATGATGATGGTGATGATAATGATGATGATGATGATGATAAAAGTGGAAATTTAAAAATAAGTTTCAGTATAAAAGCTTTCTCTTGAAATATTTAACTGGTTGGGTGAATGAGTTTGATGAGTGGAGGTGGTGGTGGTGGTGGTGGTGGTGGGGAGTGAGTAACGTGAGGGAATTGTTAATTGTGGGTTAAACAAGATGAGGGGGGTGGGGGTCTGAGGTTGGGGTTAGAGTAGCATAGTGTTTTACATGTGAGATGTTAGGATGATGGAATGTGATGTCAGTGTAGTGGTGTGTGAAGTCAGGGTGGTAGAATGGGGTGAGTGTGAGGGTGAGGGTAGGGGTGATGACAGAGAGAGAGAGAGAGAGAGAGGGAGGTTGAAGTGATTTGGTGGGTGGAGGTAGAAAATGTGTATGAGATTAGATAGGGAGAGAGAGAGAGAGAGGAGGGTGGGAGAGGCAAAGAGGAGAGGAATAGGAGGGGGAGGGCGGGGAGAGGAGAGGGGAATAGAGGGGGAGAGGAAAGGGTAGAGGTAGGAAAGGGAGGTAAGAAGGAGAGGAGAGGGGTCAAGAGAGAAGGTGGATGGGAAGAGAGGGAGGGAGAGACAGAAGGTGTAAACACCACGAGGGGGGGATAAGCAGAGAGAGAGAGAGAGGAAGGAAGAAAGGAAGGAAGTAAGAGACAATCTGAACGAGTGGGTATTAATTAGCAAGAGGAACAAAATGTTAATTAAATTTAATTATATTTTCTTATTGTTCTTGAGTCCATTTTGTTTCGTTCTTTTGTTACCTGTCCAGTCACTAAGAGTAAAATTAATATCTAGGTTAAAATACAACCTCCCCTCCACCCGCCCCATCTCACCACCACCATCCCCACTGCCCACCCCGCTCATCAAATAAGGGTGAGATAAGGAAGAAATACCAGGAATTCCAGCAGAGATAACAGAGTGAAATTTAAGCTACTGTTCAGTTTATTAAGAACAAGTTATACAATATTTAAACAAGAAGAATTACTTAAGTCTTGGAGGGTGGAACAGATGGTGCCTTTGTAATTTAAGAGAATTACAACATGGTACCACATGGGTACTGCACACTGCATCTACTGCTATATATAAACCTTGGCTGGTTTGTACATATTTGTACTGACATATATCAAGCAACATACATGCCTGTATATACATACACATGTGTCATTTGTTTATATATATATATATATATATATATATATACACACACGGACACACACATACATGCATGCATACATACACTCATACACATGATTCAAATTGCGCAAAAAGACAAAAGGCAGAGACAGGTAAGGGAACAACAAGCAGGTGTAGTAGTTAAATGCTTAGAAAAAATGGAAGAGACTTTGACATTTTGAGCCTACCCCCTTCAACAGAAAGGAATGAGGAGTGAAAACAGATGGAGAAAGAGGAAAAGAAATAGATAAAAAAATAAACAAATAAACGTATCTGGATTGACACATATATATACATACACATATATATATATACATATATATATATATATAGTTTATAGATTAGAGACAGGTAGATTCTGTATAGAATACACTTCATAGTGCTCAAGAGATTGAGATTGAGCATGTAAAGGAGTAAATGTAAGGACAAACGAGTTAGGCGAGTCAATTTATGCAGAATATTAAATACATCATCATTGTTTAACGTCCATTTTCCATGCTGACATGTGTTGGACGGTTTGACTGAGGTCTGGAAAGCCAGCAGCTGCACCAGGCTCCAATGTGATCTGGCAATGTTTCTACAGCTAGATGCCCTTCCTAACACCAACCACTCCGAGAGTGTAGTGGGTGCTTTTTTATGTGTCACCAGCACAGGAGCCAGTCAGCGGGTACTGGCATTGGCCATGTTCGGATGGTGCTTTTTACATGCCACCGACATGGGAGCCAGTCAGGTGTCACTGGCATCAGCCACGTTTGGATGGTGCTTTTCACATGCCACTGGCATGGGAACCAGTCAGAGAGTACTGGCATCGGCCTAAGGGGGTACTGGCATCAGCCATACTGGCATACATTTAATACAAAAAAATGTACATATGTATGTATAGAAAATAGACCAACTCACACAGAATATAAATGATATCAGGAGTTAAATGGGTTGAGTTCCATCTTTAAACTCCGTCCTGTCAACACCTCAAATGTAAAATTCTCCCCTGAAGACAGAGGTGATGTTATCCGACAATGGAACCATGTAACTATCATTATTCCAGACCACTAAACCCCTAGAATCAGGTAAAACCAATCCATTTAACTCCTAGCACCATTTAAATTCTGTGTGAGTCAGATTATTTTATAGGCATACAGATGTACACTTTTTGTATTAAATGTATTTAATATTTTGTGTAAATCAAATTGTCTAACTTGTTTGTCCTTACATTTATTCCTATATATATATATAACATAAATAATATACATATATATGCATATATACATACATGTACATACCTACATATATATGTATATACACATGCATATATGGGTACAGGACATAAAAAAACGAGAACATGAAAAACTGGCATATAACCAATCTATTAATATCACAGACAATATTAAAATTTTATCTCAAGTGGTAAGCTGGCAGAATTGCTAACATGCTAGGCAAAATGCATTGTATCTGTCTTCACATTCTGAGTTCAAATGCCACCAAGGTTGACTTTGCCTTTCATCCTTTTGGGGTTGATAAAATAAGTGCCAGTTGAACACTGGGATCAATGTATTTGACTTATTCCTCCCCCAAAATTCCTGGCCTTGTGCCAAAATTTGAAACCATTATTAAAATTTTGTCTGACGCACTAATGATTCCACCAGTTCCACTGCTTTTATGCTAAGACTAATAATGTTAATAGCTGTAATAAACAATAATAATAATAATGATAATGACAGTGATGATCAAAGACACATTGACATCACAAAGTGCAAGAATGAAGGGGACAGCTCTCAGTATATGTTTATGGGCTGGAGGCCAAGAGCTGGAGAGGAAAGTTGCCCTTGGTGTTTAGAATGATCTTGGATCTGTGAGAATCCTTGATCGGCCTAGCTGGAGGTTCTCCTGCATTAAGGCAGCAAGCTGGCAGAGTCGTGAACATGTCAGACAAAACGCAACATGAAAAGCAACATGAAGAGTGAGGAGGTGGATGGAGAACAAGAGCGGATGGGGTTACGGTGGCCAATTTGAGATGGTATTCGATGGTGGTCTGGGATGATAATACAAATGCAAGGTGGGTGACATGGGAAAGTGGTTCCAGGGAGAGGGGTACTGGTAGCTAAAACATGTGGGAGATGGATGGAATATGTGCATTTCTACTCTCATATAATTATCATAATTACAGCAGCTGAGGTAGTGCTGCAGTTAGGAGAATGATGAAAGGAGAGAGCATCAGAAAAAGGACAATTTGAATGGGGCAGGGAGCATAGACAAAACGATATGCTTTTAGGACCCCATTTTTGCTAAGATGGATGAGTCATCTCAAGCATAGTGAAACAATCATCTAAGTCCTTGGACATCTCTTTCATGGGGTTTAATATCTCGAGGGCAGTCTTCATTACTTTGTCGGATGTCTTCCTAAGTCTGACTCTTGCATCCACATTTAGTGATTGGCATTTCTTTATGCATCACATGACCATACCAGTGAAGTCTTCAGTCTTGCCTCTTAAGCCCAGTTTTGATCTCAATGCACTTTGTTGCACATGCACACTGACACTGCACATCCAACTGACCATATTAACTCCATTTCTTTCTACTCTCTGCATATCTTTGACATTCATGGCCCATGTTTCATTACCATGTGGCATTGCTATTCATACACAAGCATCATAAAATCTGTCTTTCACTCCGAGATAGAGGCATTTTCTTACCAACAGAGGTAATAGTTCTCTGAACTTTCTCCATCCTGTTCTTATTCTAGCAACTATGCTTTCAGAACATCCTCCCTCTCTGCTAATTAGGTCACCTAGGTAACAAAAGCTATCTACAACTTCTAGCAAATCCTCATGGGTATTTGAGGAAATCTATTTCCCACATGTTCCTAGTGTTTATTGATTGTATGCATCTACCACAAACTTCACTCTCTTCATCAACCCTCTTGTGATTCCTCTGCCCCTCTTCTGCGTCCATAGTTTGCACTAAGTACACCATATGGAACTTCTACCAACACCTTTGCATATCTAGCAGGGCCATTTTCCTGATAGGAGGAACGTTCTATTTGTCTTCTTGCTCCCTAAAATTTTAGTCTTTGCTACATTAATGCCCTTTGGTCCCTGGTTTTGTTTCCACACCTGAAATTTCTTTTCTAATTCTACAAATGTTTCAGCATAAAGAACAAGGTCACCACTGAAGAAGAATTCCCATTAGAGCCTGGTCTTAAACTTCTCTGTTATAGCCTAGAAGACTATGATGAATAATAAGGGACTGAAAACGAAGCCCTGGTGAACACCTATTGTGCACTTAATCTGTTGCTGTACTCATTGCCAACTCTTATCTCACTGTCAGGATCCTGTTTTCAGGAGGAACTTCATATAGGACCAGGGGCAAGGGGCAATGTTTCTCCTTGTACATACAATGATATAACAAACTACATACATATAAATAACATATCGAGATATAAGATTAACAGTTAAACATCCACACAGACACGCATATATGCACATACACACACACACATACAGGGATACATATACACAGTAACATCCCGACATGAACCTACAATTACTCTCATTTCAAAACCACCCACACATATACACAGATACTGACATCTTGCATAATGAAGACAAAGAGACGTACACACTAACATAAATACATACAAAATTCATACACAGAAAAGAACCAGACACTGAGTCTGGCTTTACTGACGTTCAAATACAAGAGTATTAAAGTAACACACACACACACACACACACACACACACACACACACACACACACACACACACACACACACACACAAATGCAGACTTGAAAAGAGAAGATCAACGCACTAAAAATAAATTTTAAAAAGAGAGTGGTGATAGGAAAAAAATAAGTTTTGAAAATTACAGCTCTGAAAAAATAACGAGTGTAATTAAAATAACATGAAATGAATAAAAATAGATGATCAGAAATAGCAGTCAAATCTCTCTAAATCACACCCTACCATCTTACTAAAAAGTGGGACACATTGGATAGGATGATACTGAGTTACCTGTACACGTGAAAAAAAAAAGTGGTATCTCTTTGATGATAGATTGTAAGCCAAATTCCCAAACCACTATGCCATGCGCCTTCACTTGCATCATATCCATTAGCAGAAAGGCACTCTCTGGGTAGTTTTCTGTGGCCACATGTTGAATTGAAAAGTTCTAATGCAGAAACAAACAGTGCAGTATGATGTAGATTGTATTACACACATCCATAAATTGAATGAAACTTGAAATATAATAAAATTTGAGGTCGTTGCCAGTGCCACTGGACTGGCTCCTGTGCAGGTGGCACGTAAAAAACACCATTTCGAGCATGGCCGTTGCCAGTACCGCGTGACTGGACCTCGTGCCGGTGGCACGTAAAAGCACTCACTACACTCTCAGAGTGGTTGGCATTATGAAGGGCATCCAGCTGTAGAAACATTGCCAGATCAGATTGGAGCCTGGTGCAGCCTTCTGGTTCACCAGTCCTCAGTCAAATCGTCCAACCCATGCCAGCATGGAAGGCGGACGTTAAACGGACGACGTAATTCTATGCGATTTACTCTTTTACTTGTTTCAGTCATTTGACTGCGGCCATGCTGGAGCACCGCCTTTAGTCGAGCAAAGCGACTCCAGGATTTATTCTTTGTAAGCCTAGTACTTATTCTATAGGTCTCTTTTGCCGAACTGCTAAG
>NC_068987.1:4700284-4704520 GCF_001194135.2 Octopus bimaculoides
GTGAGGGGGAGGGGAGAGTGCTTACACTCCTTTTTTTCAATCCTGGCATTTTGGCAGGCGAGATTTTTGTCTTATTTGGAGCCTAGCTTATTCACAATAAACGCTGTTATTTGATACTTTCCTTATTTCCAAACTATGAAACGAAGATGATGCTGTTTAATTAACAACTGTTTAATGTAATTAGGAAACGATGACTGGCTCCTGATAAATATTTGAAAATGATATCACCTGGGTAGATTTTTCACCCACATCTCAGACTAGCCGTTCTTTTCGTTATTTCCGCGAGTAGAGATAAACCTCCAAGCAAGTCACTTATTCACTAACTACAAATGTATGCAAATACATTGAAGGGGATCAAAATGGGAAGTGGGGAGGGGGTCTTTATGTGGTCATTTGACTTGCTGGAAACAGCAACCAAATCACCCTCGTATCACACACCCAACTGTCTTAATAAAGGATCTGTAAGGTAATGGGGTCTTGGGCTTCTAGCACAAAATGGAAAGGGCGAGGTGGACACCATTGAGATACCTACTTTTCTTCAATGTTGTTACCATAGACACAGATATTAGTGTTTCAAGCCCTAGAACTCATAGGGCTAATTTCCTGGTTTCCATGACACCTAAGTGACCGAAATCACAAGAGAATGCCAGTCTGTCACAGGGTGTAGCCATTTACAGCTGAGTGGACTGAAGCAATGGGAAATGAAAGGTATTGCTCAAGAACAGAATGCACTGCCTTGTTCAAGAATCGAAACCACGATCTTGCAGCCATGAGTGTAACAGCCAAACCACGAGCCCTCACTCCTTCACTGTTACCATATTTGAGCAATAATGTTCCAGCAGTGATGGTCAGGTACATGATTTTCGTGTCCTCAACTCATCGAGACTATATTGCCAAACCATTCAACAGAACCAAGCTGCACATTTGAGCTCTCTGGATTCTGTCAGAATTAGTTGCCAGTCGTGATTCGCTTCTTAAAACTCAGCTGCAATTGCTATTAGTCATCACCATCATCTTCAGTTGGATGCTGAAATAGTAAGGGTGAATATTTTCTTTGGCATGAAGGATCTTCTACTTCCCCACATGTTAAGACCAACTACTGTGTCACTGTCAGTGGGTGGAGCACTATATAATTGACTAGTGTTTTTGCTACCTCACTCTGCTGAGGTTACATCTTAACGTATAGAATATGAAAGGAAAAGGTAAATATTAAAAGTAATCTGGTATAACTGACTCCAGACTTGTAAAATACTGGCACCCATCTCATTCTTGTGCGGTTCTAGGAACAACCAATCAGTATTTAAGGTTATATGTTTCGTAAAATGCATTTGTCATATTTATCATGAGTTTGTATTTGATACAACTGACATATTTCAATGAAAACCACTATTCTTCTCCAGCTTTCTATTTCTTCAACAACATCCAACAAATTTACAAGGATACTGGAATAAACAGTTTGGCTGATGTTGGATCAAACTTATGATTTGGAGAAATGTTTTTACTGATACATACGTCTGTAGAAAGTAGCATTGCAAATATTTAGGCATCCTTTATATTTCTAGAAGAATAAACATAGACGTTAAAATAAGACTATATCACAGCATAAGATAACTGTCATTATTAAAAATTAGATTTGTGACTGAATTGGGTCATTGAAATCATCAATAATAAAAGAAATTAGAAAACTATATTGTGATAAAAACATATTAAATTGGAATTTATAAGAAATTTTTAGACAATGTAGATTTTGATAATTGCTTTCTTTTAGTAAAAATTACGCATTCCAAACTAATTTATAAGCAATTTTCTTTAAAACTTCATTGATATGGTGTAGATGTATCAAAACAACTGTCATAGAAATCAAAAGAGCCTTCTCTCCTCTCTAATTAGAGGGTGTTTCATTTTATAGAAGCTGATAGTAAGCAAATTTTGATAAGACTATCTGGAATTTGAGAATGGTAGAATAGAAGAATAAGGAAAGATTAAAAAAAACTGGGGGCTGCTTTGACAAGCTGAATGGGTTAAAGTAGTTAAGAGATTAATGGTAAGGGAGAGGAATTGAGCAACGGAGGAAATAGTAAGGAAGGGAGGCAGAGGAGAGATAAGAAATGGTATAAGTAAAAAGGGAGCAGAAAGAAAAGGATTAAAAATAGAGAGAGATATGGTAAGGATAGATTAGGAGTTATGAGGATTAAAGACAGAGAGGATCAGAGAGGGAGAGATTTCGACAAAGTAGGTCATGGCATGGGAGGGAGGGAAGGAGGGAGAGAGAGAAAGAGAGAAGAATTGGAAGAAGAAGAAGAAGACGAAGAAGAAGAAGAAGAAGAAGAGATACGGACACAATGAGAGAAATGCAAGGAAGAAAGAAGGGGAAAAAAGCAGAGAAAGTGAGAACAAGATGATAAAGATAGGACATGGCAGGAAGAGAGACGCAGAGGAAAAGGGAGAAGGAATTGCGGTAAAGATGGGGTTTGGCAGGAACAGAGATGGGTGAGGAAAGAAAAGATAAAATAAATGAAGGTGGGGCGGGGTTTGTTACGAAACAAGCATAGAAAAAATGGTGGAAATCTCTGAAAGAAAGGGTTAGGGTTAGGGTTAGATGTAGTGAAAGTAGTAAGATAGGTTTAGTGGCATAGAAGGTTAGGTCATAGTAAGTAGCCAGAAGGTCGTATAGTCGAATCAGAACGAGATGTCAGTCAGATTTTAGTGGCAACATTGAAAATAGGGTGGGGAATGGAAAAGGAGAGAGGGGGAAGAAGAGAGAGAGAGAGAGAGAGACGCGTAGGGATAGAGAAGCAAAGAGGAAGAGGGAGGCAGAGAGGAAGAGAAATACAGAAAGACAGAGAGGGGCAGAGAGAGACAGAGAGACAGAGAGAGACAGACAGGTACAGATAGGCAAAGAGAAGTAGAGACAGAGATAGTGAAACAGAGGCAAAGAGAAAGAGAGGGGCAGAGGAGAAGAGAAAGGTAGACAGACAGAGAGAGACAGAGAGAGAGATAGAAAGTGAGACAGACAGACACAGATTCAATGTCGGTTGTTTGGAACGTCCCTCGAATGGATTGTAAGACGTAATCAGATGGTAAGGAAATCGAGGTTTGGGGGTGAAGTAGCTGAAGTTTAAGGGTTTGAGGAGAAAAGAAACGATCAAGTTGTAGCAGCCCCAGGACAGCTTTGGACAAACAGATCCTATGGCCACAGGTATTTTTAGCTCTCACCATATCGTCTGTTTAGGGTGTGCTGGACCACTTTTATCAATGAGGTCTTCATTGCCTTTTTAAGTCTAGTAGTGTTGTGATATGAAGGCAAATTTGGTTGCTAGTTCTAGTAGATCGAGAAACTGCATGTATAGATATTCCCTTGCCAGTTCTGAGGTTGTGATGGGGGGGGGTGCTTTAGGGATGAGGTACGTGGGTAAATGGGAGAAAAGGGAGAGAGAGGGTGAGAGAGAGAGAGAGAGAGAGAGAGAGAGAGAAGAGAGACAGAGAGAGACAGAGAGAGAGAGAGAGAGAAGAGAGAGAGAAGAGAGAGAGAGAGAGAGAGAGAGAGAGAATCTTCTTCACAAGTTGAAAATATTGATGGGGGATGATGAGAAGAAATATATGAAAACATGAGAATTGGAAAGATGAGGAGACAAGGAAAGAAAGAAAGAAAGATGGAAAGAAAGAAAGAAAGAAAGAAAGAAAGAAAGAAAGAAAGAAAGAAAGAAAGAAAGAAAAAGAAAGAAAGAAAGAAAGAAAGAAAGAAAGAAGGAAAGAAAGAAGGAAAGAAAGAAAAAGAAGGAAAAGAAGAAAAAAGAAAGAAGGAAAGAGAGGAAGGTTAAGGACGAAAGAATAGTGGAAAAACTTGAGATATTTCAGAGAATGCAGCAGACATGTTGGCAAGGCGAGCCAAGACAGTCAGGCAACTTCTTAAAACTAATGAGGAAAATAGTTTTTCTTCTACATCTTTTTGGCTTTTACTCTTACTGTTTCATTTTCTCTTCCTTTTCTTCTTTGCGAAATCCATTGAAGAAATGAAGCCTAGTCAAGGATTAGAGAAGGTAAATTGTAGTGGTGGTGGTGGTGCGGTAGATTTTTGGGGGCGTTTAGCGTAACTACTACAAGAGATTTTGTTCTAAGAAACAGCTGGCTTTTTAACAGCAAACGTTAGTTCACGTTTGCCCATAAATCGCCAACTGTTTAGTTCCCAAATACATCTCCATAAACACCGACACATACAATACTTCATATATATAT